>NW_027981679.1:0-1074 GCF_054177405.1 Leptonychotes weddellii
GCAAATATCTTCTCCCATTCTGTTGGTTGTCTTTTGGTTTTGTTGACTGTTTCTTTTGCTTTGCAAAAGCTTTTTATATTGATGAAGTCCCAATAGTTCATTTTTGCCCTTGCTTCCCTTGCCTTTGGCGATGTTTCTAGGAAGAAGTGAGGCAGCTCCCAATATTAATTTCATTTTGCTGAGGCACAGAGAGGGTGAGACACTTGCTCCGGGCTTCACTGGATCCCAGATCTGTCTGTGCTATTAAAGGCAGGGCTGCTGTGGTTGGTGTGGGCTCTGGGAACCAGCCCCTTGCTCGCACGACCATTAGGGTGCTGGTGGCCTGCAGTGGGTGCCCTGTGATTTCTTTTGTCACCCGGTGCCCCTGGCAGATCTGGCAGGTCCAGAAGGAAGAAACCGTAGGAAGGATCTGGGCATCTGTCCTGGGTTAGCGCAGGGCCCAGTCTCCCTGGGGGCGGGCCCAAGACTCTCAGACATGATGGTGTAAAGATGGGGCCAGGGTAGAGAGTGGGCAAGGATCTATGGGCCTCTGGCCAGGGTGGCAACTCTCCCAGCCCTCCTGGGCGCCCCTCGTCAGGGGACGGGCTGTTCCGAGCTGCCGCAGGTCCTTGGCAAGGGTTCAGGAGACTTTGGTCCAATTTTTGGTCAAAGGACTGAATGAACAAATGAACAAAGCCAGCAGCCAGCAGCGGCCTGAGACACTGCAGGGCGTACAGGGCGACAGCAAGGGACCCAAGGGCCCGGCTGTTGGAGGTGGCAGTCCTGCTCTGCGTGGTTCTGCTCAGAGTTCTGGGGAGTCGGCGGGGAGGGGGTGAGATGCCGGCCCGGGGGCATTATCCCAGGACTGCCCTTGTCCCAGGGCCATGAGGACAGGTGGAGCCGCAGGGCCAGAGGGCAGAACCGAAACCCACCAGAGCATCTCCGAGAGACAACCGTGGCCCCGGGCGCTTGGTGCCGTGCTGGGCATCTAGTCTTTGTGACTCTGCGGAGTGGCTGTGTTCTCTCAGCTGTCATCGGCCGGGCTGGTGTGGAGGGAGCGCCCTGTGCCTGGAGGTGTGTAAAGCGAGGCCCGAC
>NW_027981680.1:0-203 GCF_054177405.1 Leptonychotes weddellii
GGTTAGCCTGGTGATGGGTATTAAAGAGGGCACGTTCTGCATGGAGCACTGGGTGTTATACACAAACAGTGAATCATGGAACACTACATCAAAAACTAATGATGTAATGTATGGTGATTAACAGAATAAAAAATTTTTTTAAAAGTCAGACCGATTTGGAAATGTTATATTGCTAGCCTTGAACATGGAAGAGGAGGCCACTA
>NW_027981681.1:0-203 GCF_054177405.1 Leptonychotes weddellii
TTAGTTAGACTAAATAAGAAAAAAGAGAAATGACTTAAATTAATAAAATCATAAACAAAAAAGGAGATATTTCAACTGATACCACAGAAATACAAAGAATCAGAAAACTACTATAAACAAACACATGCAAATTAAATAACTTACAGGAAATGGATAATTCCTAGAAACCTACAACTTAACAAGACTGAATCAGATAGATAGAT
>NW_027981682.1:0-203 GCF_054177405.1 Leptonychotes weddellii
TTTTTTTTTTTTTAAAGATTTTATTTATTTATTTGAGAGAGAGAATGAGATAGAGAGAGAGAGCATGAGACGGGGGAGGGTCAGAGGGAGAAGCAGACTCCCTGCCGAGCAGGGAACCCGATGCGGGACTCGATCCAGGGACTCCAGGATCATGACCTGAGCCGAAGGCAGTCGCTTAACCAACTGAGCCACCCAGGCGCCCC
>NW_027981683.1:0-203 GCF_054177405.1 Leptonychotes weddellii
TTGATCATTTGCGTGCTGCCCCCTGCTGGCCCCGCAGGAGCTCAGATGCCTTTGTGCTGCTGTTAACCTTGACAGCATCATGGTCTTAACTGCCCGAAGTGCCTCATCCAGGGTCACCGCTATTGTAGAGAGGCCTTGATTGCTGCTAGAACCTGGATAGTTTGGGCAGTTCGAGACAAAAATGGAGTCTGGTGGAGAGATTC
>NW_027981684.1:0-203 GCF_054177405.1 Leptonychotes weddellii
TCTTTTTTTTTTTTTTTTAAAGATTTTATTTATTTATTTGAGAGAGAGAGAATGAGAGAGAGCACATGAGAGGGGGGAGGGTCAGAGGACGAAGCAGACTCCCTGCCGAGCAGGAAGCCCGATGCGGGACTCGATCCAGGGACTCCAGGATCATGACCTGAGCCGAAGGCAGTCGCTTAACCAACTGAGCCACCCAGGTGCCC
>NW_027981685.1:0-203 GCF_054177405.1 Leptonychotes weddellii
CATTAATTCACTTGTTCACTCACTCACTCACTCAGAAAGACAAATACATACCGTACCTGTCAAGTCATAGGCACTATCGTGGGAGAAGCTGGAAATATAAACGACAGAGACTGCCCTATATGCTAGTAGGGGTAGAGATGGACCAAAACAATTAAGAACAGAAGAGTATCATTTACTAGTTCTGCAGGTGAAGTGAATAGAGC
>NW_027981686.1:0-203 GCF_054177405.1 Leptonychotes weddellii
AGGGCTCGGCGCAGGAAGGCGCCCGTTCCGGTGCTGGTACTTACAGAGCTTCTGCAGTGGGCCACACTCCGTGAGGTGACTCCCCTAGAGATTCCTTCTGCAGCCCTGACAGCATCCTCAGTATTGGTTTCCCCACTGTACAGATAGGACCCCTTGCCCAGGACCATTAGATTTCAAATCTCACTCTGTCTGATGGCCAGACC
>NW_027981687.1:0-203 GCF_054177405.1 Leptonychotes weddellii
AGGGCTCGGCGCAGGAAGGCGCCCGTTCCGGTGCTGGTACTTACAGAGCTTCTGCAGTGGGCCACACTCCGTGAGGTGACTCCCCTAGAGATTCCTCCTGCAGCCCTGACAGCATCCTCAGTATTGGTTTCCCCACTGTACAGATAGGACCCCTTGCCCAGGACCATTAGATTTCAAATCTCACTCTGTCTGATGGCCAAACC
>NW_027981688.1:0-203 GCF_054177405.1 Leptonychotes weddellii
AGGTAGCCTCTCTTCATCCTCTGAAATTCCCTGGAAAAGAAATAAAATGGAGCTTGCAGTAGCTTTCCCTGCCTGCCTGTCTTGTGTTTCTGCCCAACTTCCACATTTTAGAGGGGAGAAGAGTCACTGTGAGGGGCTCTCCAGAGACCCCACAGGCTGGGACAAGGAGCCAAGCCTTCCTTCTCTTCAGGCAGGGTCCTCCC
>NW_027981689.1:0-203 GCF_054177405.1 Leptonychotes weddellii
ACACACACACACACACACACACACTCTCAGGCCCAGAATACTTGCTGGCACATAGCAGATGTTTGGGATTTACTGAAATATTTTGTCCCAGAGGTAATATGAATAAGCATGATTATAAAAACAAATGGGAGAATAAAACAAGAAATGCCAATAGTTTCAATTTATACAAGATAGAAAACCTTGTTTAGAAAAAACTATTTTAA
>NW_027981690.1:0-1074 GCF_054177405.1 Leptonychotes weddellii
TGTATGTCTGTTTTTGTGCCAGTACCATGCTGTCTTGGTGATCACGGCTTTGTAATATAGCTTGAAATCCGGCAACGTGATGACCCCAGCTTCGGTTTTCTTTTTCAACATTTCCTTGGTGATTTGGGGTCTTTTCTGATTCCACACAAATTTTAGGATTGTTTGTTCCAGCACTTTGAAAAATGTCATTGGAGTTTTGATCAGGATGAGGTTGAAGGTATAGATTGCTCTGGGCAGCACAGACATTTTAACAATGTTTATTCTCCTGATCCATGAGCATGGAATCTTTTTCCATCTTTTTGTGTCTTCTAAATTTCTTTCATGAGGGTTCTGTAGTTCCTAGAGTATAGATCCTTTACCTCTTTGGTTAGGTTTACTCCAAGGTATCTTAAAATACTGTTTTTGGTGGTATTGTAAATGGAATCGTTTCTCTTTCTACAGTTGCACTGTTAGTGTATAAGAAAGCAACTAATTTCTGTGCATTGATTTTGTATCCTGCTACATTACTGAATTGCTGTATGAGTTCTAGTAATTTGGGGATGGAGTCTTTTGGATTTTCCACATAAAGTATCATATCATCTGCGAAAAGAGAGTGTTTGACTTCTTCTTTGCCAATTTGAATACCTTTTATTTATTTTTGTTGTCTGATTGCTGTTGCTAGGACTTCTAGTACTATGTTGAACAATAGTGGCGAGAGTGGGGATCCTTGTTGTGTTCCTGATCTTAAGGTTAAGGCTCTCGTCTTTTCCCCATTGAGGATGATATTCGCTGTGGGTTTTTCACAGATGAATTTTATGAAATTGAGGAATGTTCCCTCTATCCCTACACTCTGAGGAGTTTTATTTTTATTTTTTAAAAGGTTTTTTATTTTTTGACACAGAGAGAGAGAGAGTACAAGCAGGGGGAGCAGCAGGCAGAGGGAGAGGGAGACGTGGGGCTTGATCCCAGGACCCCAGGATCACGACCTGAGCCGAAGGCAGACCCTTAACCATCTGAGCCACCCAGGCACCCCTACTCTGAAGAGTTTTAATCAGGAAAGGATGCTTTATTTGTTCAAATGTTTTTTCTGCATCA
>NW_027981691.1:0-203 GCF_054177405.1 Leptonychotes weddellii
TTCCGTTCAGATCTTTTCTTCCCCTTTTCTCTTTCTGTTACCATTATGAGCATGTTCTATTTGCATAATCTGTTTTGAAATTTACAAAGCGCTGAAACAATAGCTACCATTTCTTGAGCATCTATTGTGTCGTTGGTTTTAGATGTCATGCATGCATAAGCCCTATAAGGTAGGGATTGCCCACTTCATTTTGAGGCTCTGAG
>NW_027981692.1:0-203 GCF_054177405.1 Leptonychotes weddellii
AGAATGGCTGCTTAACCAACTGAGCCACCCAGGCAACCTGTAAAATGGTTCTTAAAATCAGTCTATTGAAAATGTTGAATACAGGGAC
Organism: Leptonychotes weddellii; assembly: GCF_054177405.1. Taxonomy (NCBI): domain Eukaryota; kingdom Metazoa; phylum Chordata; class Mammalia; order Carnivora; family Phocidae; genus Leptonychotes; species Leptonychotes weddellii. The sequence goes on from NW_027981692.1 coordinate 89, forward strand.
GCCTGGGTGGCTCAGTTGGTTAAGCGGCTGCCTTCGGCTCAAGGTCATGATCCTGGGGTCCTGGGATCGAGCCCCAGATCAGGCTCCCTGCTCAGTGGGAGCCTGCTTCTCTCTC
>NW_027981693.1:0-203 GCF_054177405.1 Leptonychotes weddellii
CGCGCTTCCTGTCCCGTAGCTGGGAATCCAGTATCTGGCACACACGGAGGGCCGCGTAAATGCCTACGTGCTAGCCCCGGCCCTTCCTCAGCAACTTTCCGCAGTTGTTTCTTCTGTCTGTCCTTCTTGAGCCCATCCACGCCGCGCCCTTGCTGGAGAAAGAGCAGAAAGGCCAGCCAGAATTTCTCACCCCAACAGCTCCA
>NW_027981694.1:0-203 GCF_054177405.1 Leptonychotes weddellii
TTTTTTTTTTTTTTAAAGATTTTATTTATTTATTTGACAGAGAGAGAGATAGCGAGAGCAGGAACACAAGCAGGGGGAATGGGAGAGGGAGAAGCAGGCTTCCTGCCAAGCAGGGAGCCCGATGTGGGACTCGATCCCAGGACCCCAGGATCATGACCTGAGCCGAAGGCAGACGCTTAACGACTGAGCCACCCAGGCGCCCC
>NW_027981695.1:0-203 GCF_054177405.1 Leptonychotes weddellii
TTTTTTTTTTTTTAAAGATTTTATTTATTTATTTGAGACAGAGAGAATGAGAGAGAGAGAACACATGAGAGGGGGGAGGGTCAGAGGGAGAAGCAGGCACCCTGCCGAGCAGGGAGCCCAATGCGGGACTCGATCCAGGGACTCCAGGATCATGACCTGAGCCGAAGGCAGTCGCTTAACCAACTGAGCCACCCAGGCGCCCT
>NW_027981696.1:0-203 GCF_054177405.1 Leptonychotes weddellii
CAGGGTGAGTACTACCCCCCTCTCATGCTGCATTATGGCCTGGAGATTATCCCTTCTTGTGAAATACTCCCAGTCCCACGATTTATTGTTTTCCAATTTAAACAGCTAATATTTGCTCTGTGTAAATAAGTATTCCTCTCAACAAGTATTAAATTGTCTACCTTACCACTTAAAGTGACCTTTTGTGTGTGTGTGTGTGTGTG
>NW_027981697.1:0-203 GCF_054177405.1 Leptonychotes weddellii
TTTATTTATTTTTTTTTTAAAGATTTTATTTATTTATTTGAGAGAGAGAGAATGAGAGAGAGCACATGAGAGGGGGGAGGGTCAGAGGGAGAAGCAGACTCCCTGCTGAGCAGGGAGCCCGATGCGGGACTCGATCCAGGGACTCCAGGATCATGACCTGAGCCGAAGGCAGTCGCTTAACCAACTGAGCCACCCAGGCGCCC
>NW_027981698.1:0-203 GCF_054177405.1 Leptonychotes weddellii
ACGCGTGATTGTCACTGGACAGCCTCCCGGGGTGGCCTCTGAGCTCCTAGAGAGCAGGAAATGTGCTCGTCTACCTCTGTCCTTCTGACGCCCAGCCCAGCAGCAACTCAGCAGCCAATGACGGGATGAGTGAATGGATGATGGTTTTGTTTGCCTTCCACCTTTGCTCATTTTACCTCTACCAAGTGGACCGTGAGAACCTT
>NW_027981699.1:0-203 GCF_054177405.1 Leptonychotes weddellii
ATGCGGAGAAAGGGGAACCCTCCTACACTGTTGGTGGGAATGCAAGCTGGTGCAGCCACTCTGGAAAACTGTATGGAGGTTCCTCAAAAAGTTGAAAATAGAGCTACCATACGATCCAGCAATTGCACTACTGGGTATTTACCCCAAAGATACAAAAGTAGGGATCCGAAGGGGTACGTGCACCCCGATGTTTATAGCAGCAA
>NW_027981700.1:0-203 GCF_054177405.1 Leptonychotes weddellii
TTGTTTTTCAGAGGCCATAATCTCTCATGGTTCATCTCCCCCTCCGATACCCCCCCTTCATTTTTCCCTTCCTACTATCTTTTTCTTTTTTTTTTTTTAACATGTAATGTATTATTTGTTTCAGAGGTACAGGTCTGTGATTCAACAGTCTTACACAATTCACAGCACTCACCATAGCACATACCCTCCCCAATGTCTATCAC
>NW_027981701.1:0-1074 GCF_054177405.1 Leptonychotes weddellii
TAGACAACGAATCCTGAGAAGCCACAGGACGATGGGGACACTTCTGAGTGCGTCCTCCTGACTGCAGCGAGCTCTGTGGCGTCGGGCTGCCAGGCGGCCAACTCACTGTGCTGGGCCCGGGCAGGCACTCCTTGTGGAACATGTGGCGGCAGTGGAAGACCAGCACGCTGAAGGGCTTGGCGGCATCTGCGGGGGGGGGTGGGGGGGGCAGAGACACGAGCACTCAGGGCAACAAGCAGATCGGGAACTGGAACCCATCCTGCCTGAAGTCCCGCTGCAGTTTAATTTTCCCACAATACGCTGCCTCAGGAGGATTACGTGGTCACTGGTACCCCCCAACCCCCGTCTCGAGGGGGGTGTGATCGGATGCAAAGTGGGGACTACGGTGGGGATGCTGAGTCACAGATCCCGTGCCTGGCCTCCCCGTCAGTGACGAGTACCACCAAGGGACCACCTCACCGCAAATGCAAGCACAGGTAGTGTAAAAATTAGATCAGTCTGTGCACGCCCTCCTCCCTTCCCTAGACCCTCAGACACCAGAAAACCACCCTATGCTCAAGCCCACTTTGTGGCTTTAGGAAAATGCTCCAGCTGGCTTCCGGCCTTGGCCGAGCCGTTCACCCCCGCGTCTGCACTGCTGGTCAGACACGACCGGAAACCAGGACGGAAGCTCCCCACTGCGGCTGTCAACATGAACACTTACATCCAAGCCTAGTTCCTGCAGGAAAGACCCCGACTGGAACGACTTCTGTCCCGGTCCTGCTCTATAATCCCGTAAAGCTAAGTACATCGTACATCAGCTAGCTCTTTCAGTACCCCTCTATGCTGAATTTACATTTAAAACACTCTTTGCATCCCAGTAACTATGCTTTGCTTTCTACTTTCAAATTATGGAATTTCCTCTTCTGTCCTGTCCTTACATAAGGTGCTTTGATTACACAGGATGATATATAGATCTACCAACTACAAATAAACACATGCTAATGTTCGAATTAGATGGCAAGTAGTAGGTTTCTGGTGAAATGTGGGAAAATTAGGTGCCTTGAACCATATAGCAGAGCAAGTTTGAAGAAA
>NW_027981702.1:0-203 GCF_054177405.1 Leptonychotes weddellii
GGTTGCAAATTACCTTAATCACTAGACAGCCTATTATTTGAGCAAAACTCTGCTAATATTTCATTTGGATTCACATATTATTAGTTCCTTGAAAGCGACAAAATGACTTTTGAATGGAAATACTATAATTCATTTTTTTGGAATTCACACTAGTCTTCCCTCCATGAATCCACAGTCACAAAGTCTGACTCTGAGAAGAAGAG
>NW_027981703.1:0-203 GCF_054177405.1 Leptonychotes weddellii
GCTGTGTAACAAAGATCACAGTTGGGGCGGTGGGTCTGTGACACAGATTCTCCACGGTCCTGGAGGCTGGAAGTCTGAGATCAAGGTGTTGGCAAGGGTGGCTCTTCCCGAGGCCTCTCTCCTGTGCGTGCAGATGGCTGAACTCTCTTGTGTCCTCACATGGTCATCCCTTGGCCTGTCTGTGCCCTGACCTCCTCTCTTTA
>NW_027981704.1:0-203 GCF_054177405.1 Leptonychotes weddellii
CGCGCTTCCTGTCCCGTAGCTGGGAATCCAGTATCTGGCACACACGGAGGGCCGCGTAAATGCCTACGTGCTAGCCCCGGCCCTTCCTCAGCAACTTTCCCCAGTTGTTTCTTCTGTCTGTCCTTCTTGAGCCCATCCACGCCGCGCCCTTGCTGGAGAAAGAGCAGAAAGGCCAGCCAGAATTTCTCACCCCAACAGCTCCA
>NW_027981705.1:0-203 GCF_054177405.1 Leptonychotes weddellii
CTCATGGACCCCACCCCTGCCTCCAGCGGCACACCTTCCTCCTCCTACTCCTCCTCCTCCTCCTCCTCCGCCCCACCTCCAGCGACTCGGCCCACAGGCCTCACCTGTCTTTCGAGACTTGCCAGTTGGTCTTGGGCTTTGCCAGCTCAAAGACCCTCTTCCTCTTCCTCCCTCTGATGGAGGAGATGCTGGGGAACCTCTGG
>NW_027981706.1:0-203 GCF_054177405.1 Leptonychotes weddellii
TTTTTTTTTTTAAAGATTTTATTTATTTATTTGAGACAGAGAGAATGAGATAGAGAGAGCATGAGAGGGAGGAGGGTCAGAGGGAGAAGCAGACTCCCTGCCGAGCAGGGAGCCCGATGCGGGACTCGATCCCGGGACTCCAGGATCATGACCTGAGCCGAAGGCAGTCGCTTAACCGACTGAGCCACTCAGGCGCCCCAACC
>NW_027981707.1:0-203 GCF_054177405.1 Leptonychotes weddellii
TTGATCATTTGCGTGCTGCCCCCTGCTGGCCCCGCAGGAGCTCAGATGCCTTTGTGCTGCTGTTAACCTTGACAGCATCATGGTCTTAACTGCCCGAAGTGCCTCATCCAGGGTCACCGCTATTGTAGAGAGGCCTTGATTGCTGCTAGAACCTGGATAGTTTGGGCAGTTCGAGACAAAAATGGAGTCTGGTGGAGAGCTTC
>NW_027981708.1:0-203 GCF_054177405.1 Leptonychotes weddellii
TGGACATTTCAATTGTTTCCAGTTTTTAAACAGCGCTGTAATCAAAATCCTTTTACATCTCTCCTTCAGTACGATGGCAATCATGTCCCTAGAAGACATACCCAGGAGTAGAACTGCTGGGTCATATGTGCATCTTTATTTTTTCTACGTATTGCAAATTTGTTTTCCAAAGTGAATGTAGCAATTTACTCTCCCAACCGCAG
>NW_027981709.1:0-203 GCF_054177405.1 Leptonychotes weddellii
ACGATCTGCATGGAGCACTGGGTGTTATGCACAAACAATGAATCATGGAACACTACATCTAAAACTAATGATGGAATGTATGGTGATTAACATAACAATAAAAAAATTTAAAAAAAACTAATGATGTAATGTATGGTGATTAACATAATAAAAAAAAATAAAAGTGAAAAAAAAATAACCAAAACCCATCCATGCTCTCTATC
>NW_027981710.1:0-203 GCF_054177405.1 Leptonychotes weddellii
AAATAGATAAAGGACTTACTTTTCTTATTTTTAGTTATTTTAAAAGGTAATTTTGTGTAAAGCAAAAACAAAAAAATGTATTATGGAGTTCATAACATGTAAAAGTAAAATGTTTAACAGTGACAGCATAAAGGATAGGAGAAAAGAACTGGAAGTATTCAACTATAAGGTTCTTACCCTACATGAAGTGACATAAATATAAA
>NW_027981711.1:0-203 GCF_054177405.1 Leptonychotes weddellii
GGGCGCCTGGGCGGCTCAGTCGTTAAGCGTCTGCCTTCAGCTCAGGTCACGATCCCAGGGTGCTGGGATGGAGCCCCACATCGGGGTCCCTGCTCCGCAGGAAGCCTGCTTCTCCCTCTCCCACTCTCCCTGCTTGTGTTCCCTTTCTCGCTGTGTCTCTCTCTGTCAGGTAAATAAATAAAATCTTTACCAAAAAAAATATA
>NW_027981712.1:0-1074 GCF_054177405.1 Leptonychotes weddellii
ATGCGTGGGGCAAGCTGATGTGGCAGAGAGACAATGGGATTCTCCTTGCGGCTTACCAGCGCCCCCAGGTCCTCAGCATCCAGGTGGGGAACAGAATCCAGATCGCTTCCCTGATGAATCCAGCGTCTCCCCGGGTTCAGGCGACTGGTCCTTCTACCCCGCCTGTCCGCTCCCTGTGTGTGTTACCCGGCTCATCCTCCTTGCTCGAGGCTGTTTTACAATGTCCCGATACACCGTGTCATTTGGGCATGTCAGCTTGGTCTGTAAGCTCAGCATCTGGGCCTGGGGTGGCCAGCTTGGGGTGCACTTGGAGCCACCACCTTGTCAAGGCGGCCCTTCCTCTCCCACGTGCTGATTTGCAAAAGGGCGCTTTGGAGCAAGAGACAGCCTTAAGTTTGTGACCCTCCCCCGACCGCTGGTGCATAGGTGTGACGTTCACTTGGACGAATATCCAAGTCCGCATGGATCCAGAATGAGAAAAGGAATTAGAACAAATGACGGGAATCTTGGAGATTTCTGGGTCTTTCGTTTGTGTTTTGTTTTTCAAGATCTCTTTAGGCGGTTTCCCGGAAACGTTTGCATGGAGAAGCTTCCGATCCGCACCTGGCTTCCTTCCGCACCTGGACTCTGGGGCGGGGCCAGCGAAGGGCCTGCAGCTTGCGCGGCCTGAGCTCCGCGGAGAGTCCCGTTTGCAGGTGCACGGGGAGAAGAGAGCCCGACCCGCCCGACAAGTTCACGTCCCCTCTCAGTCCCAGTTGCCTCCTCTGGGTCTGGCCTCGGGGCGAACGGACACGCAGGGGCGTCTGCAGACTCTCACAGCCCGGGAGGTGGGGCTGGGAGGGAGAAGAGGCGGCTCCCTGAGGTGCACTGAGGCTCCCCCACCCGCCCCCGCAACTCCTACCCCTCCGCGTGCTCCCCAAACTGGGGCCCAAGAATCATCGGGGAGCTTAAAACACAGATTCCCACAGGCATCACCTCCAAATAGGCTGAGCCCACAGCCCCGGATGGGGCCCGGGAATATGCATTTCTATCCCGCTCTCCAGGGGATTCTGATTTGGATCTGCCAACCGTACG
>NW_027981713.1:0-203 GCF_054177405.1 Leptonychotes weddellii
CCTCGCAGATTGTATTTCAATAATGCAATTTAACAAATATTTACTTGAGCACCTATCCAATTCAAATACAGCAGTAAACATAATTGATGACAGCTAGTTAACTTCAAATGTAAAGAGTAATTGGTCAATTTAGACAAAAGGCTCTAGATGGAGAGATAAAAGCAAAGGAAAGGGATATGGTATAAGAAATGTGATCTGGGATC
>NW_027981714.1:0-203 GCF_054177405.1 Leptonychotes weddellii
AAAGATAAATAGGATTGGTTTATTAAAGTTTGCCTTTATTAAAATAACCATCAAAGCGCAGGACATCATTATGCCAGCTTTCATCAGCATTAATATTTGCAAACATTGGAGCAGCTGCCGGTCTTTTAACCACTACCCTACCTCCAGCAGTAACATTATCCATGGCCAATCTCAATAACTGTTTTTCTTCTGTAGTATCAGGT
>NW_027981715.1:0-203 GCF_054177405.1 Leptonychotes weddellii
ATATGATCAAGTATCTGCAACACAATAGTTATGTCCACTTTAAAATGTGTTACTATTTTTGCATATGTAATAAGCCAAATTTACTTTTTAAAAAATGCAGACTTGAGAGTTGTTCAAAAAACAAGACTGATCACATGAAACTGAATAGGGTTTTTATCAAGCACGGTAGCCATTAAGAGCTGGGAAGGGTAAAGCACTGACCC
>NW_027981716.1:0-203 GCF_054177405.1 Leptonychotes weddellii
GTCACACTAGCGGACCTCTGAAGCCTATCTGCTCAAGCGCTATGCCTCTGGATGGCAAAAGGGGTATCACCAAGGCCAAGGGGAGTGTCTTTCTTGACTGAAAGGCCCGGGCATTTTGTCCCTGTCTCTTGTGGTGTGTGCGTATGTGGGAAGCAGAGGGAAGATGGGGGTCAGGCCCGTTAGCCCAGTCACCACTGCCTGGG
>NW_027981717.1:0-203 GCF_054177405.1 Leptonychotes weddellii
TTTTTTTTTTTTTAAAGATTTTATTTATTTATTTGAGACAGAATGAGAGAGAGAGAGAGAGCACATGAGAGGGGAGAGGGTCAGAGGGAGAAGCAGACTCCCCGCCGAGCAGGGAGCCCGATGCGGGACTCGATCCAGGGACTCCAGGATCATGACCTGAGCCGAAGGCAGTCGCTTAACCAACTGAGCCACCCAGGCGCCCC
>NW_027981718.1:0-203 GCF_054177405.1 Leptonychotes weddellii
GTCGATTCCTAATTAAGCTGGAATAAAAGAAGCCCAAGTCATCAGCTTCAGCTGTCTTCACGACATGTTCGCCCCAACCTGCTTTCCAATCTCATCTCCCACTTAGCTCCTGACCATCCCCTCTTGCCTCTGCCCCAGTGTGATAAAAACAGCATGCAGTCAGCTTCTTCTGCCCTGGAGGCTGACCAAGGCCAGAGCAGATG
>NW_027981719.1:0-203 GCF_054177405.1 Leptonychotes weddellii
CCCGGGGCTCGGGTCTGCCGCAGAGAAGAGAATCAGCAGAGACGCGGCCTCGGTCCCCGCCCCGGACCCTCGCTGCAGGGGACCTGCCGCCCGGGACGCACCGGTGAGTCCCGCACCACCGGGGCCACGTGCGTGCTGGGCGTGCCTCGAGGCCACGGCAGGGCCACGGGGGACCCCCGGGAGCCCTAGCTCCTCCCCATGCC
>NW_027981720.1:0-203 GCF_054177405.1 Leptonychotes weddellii
CGCCTGGGTGGCTCAGTCGTTAAGCGTCTGCCTTCAGCTCAGGTCATGATCCCAGGGTTCTGGGATCGGGCCCCGCATCGGGCTCCCTGCTCAGCGGGAAGCCTGCTTCTCCCTCTTCCACTCCGCCTGTTTGTATTCCCTCTCTCGCTGTGTCTCTCTCTGTCAAATAAATAAATAAAATCTTTAAAAAAAAAAAAAAAAAA
>NW_027981721.1:0-203 GCF_054177405.1 Leptonychotes weddellii
TTTTTTTATTCTTATGTTAATCCCCATACATTACATCATTAATTTTAGATGAAGTGTTCCATGATTCATTGTTTGTGCATAACACCCAGTGCTCCATGCAGAATGTGCCCTCCTCAATACCCACCACCAGGCTAACCCATCCTCCCACCCCCCTCCCCTCTAGAACCCTGTTTGTTTTTCAGAGTCCATCGTCTCTCATGGTT
>NW_027981722.1:0-203 GCF_054177405.1 Leptonychotes weddellii
TAAGCGCTGTGAATTGTGCAAGACTGTTGAATCTCAGATCTGTACCTCTGAAACAAATAATGCAATATATGTTAAGAAAAAAAAAAGAAGAAGAAGAAGGTAGCGGGAGGGGAAGAATGAAGCGGGGGAAATCGGAGGGGTGGACGAACCATGAGAGACGATGGACTCTGAAAAACAGGCTGGGGGTTCTAGAGGGGAGGGGG
>NW_027981723.1:0-1074 GCF_054177405.1 Leptonychotes weddellii
GAGTGTGCATTCTGCTGGGGGACCCCGGGCCACCAGGGCTGGACAGGGAAGGGACAGGAGAAAAGCTGGAAATGATCCAAACAGTGGAGAAGCATTCTGAATTCCATTTCTTCCCTCAGGTCCACGAGTGATCATGAGAGCTTGTTCAGAGGAAACCCCAGCCTGGTTTGGCTTCGGAAAGACATCTGGATGGCAGCACCGTGGATCGAGGCATGGGCTCTGGAGTCAGGCAGAGGTGGCTCTGCTGTCCTCATACGCCATTGGTGTTGCCTTGGACAAGTGTCCTCACCTCCGTGTCTTGATTTCCACTCCTATAAAACGGGAAAAATAACCATAGCTGCCCCCCGGGTTGTGAGGATTAAATGAAAAGCTGGGGATAAAGGGCTTTGGTGCGCTTGACACCCACCCTGCTCAAGCCAAGGGGAGACGGTGGGCCCCAGGCTTGGCCCCAGCTCTGCAGGGAGCGAGTGTGAAAGGAGGCAGGGCAGATTTGGAAAAGGGAATTGGGTCACTCAGGAGTGTGTGCCGTAGAATAAAACGGGAGGATTGGAGGCTGAGGAACTACGAGATCCAAACAAGGCCTGCAGCCCTCTGGGTCACGGCGTGGAATGAAGAAGCACAGTTGAGGCAGAGCCTTCCTTCAAGCACTAGGCTCCCTGAGAAAAGAAAGAGATACGGCAGGCCTGGGCCAAGTGGTCGGATTCAAGACAGGGAAGTCAAGTAGGAAGAAGGCATCCACCACATGTGAAGCTAAATACGCAGGGGTGGGTAGAGCTGGAAGAACCGGCAGGTGGGCAGGTAGCCAAGGTTAGACAGCAGGAAGATGAAGGTCCTGCTGTGGGTCTCGGCAGCAGGGCCAGGGTCCTGGGGGTCTCAGCACTAACAGCTGAAGATGCCTGCTCCTGTGTTGGGTAGGCCAGACTCTCAGAGCCAGATGGTGGGCAGAGTCAGGGAGCCTCCGAGCAGAACATTGCACAGGGAAGCTGAAGCGTTGTTCCTTCCACACCTCCTCGGCTTTCGAGGGACCATCTTCTCCCTTTTGTCAAAAGAAAAGAAAAGAAGAAGAAGGAAAGG
>NW_027981724.1:0-203 GCF_054177405.1 Leptonychotes weddellii
TTTTTTTTTTTAAAGATTTTATTTATTTATTTGAGAGAGAGAGACAGAGAGAGAGCATGAGAGGGGGGAGGGTCCGGAGGGTCAGAGGGAGAAGCAGACTCCCCGCGGAGCAGGGAGCCCGATGCGGGACTCGATCCAGGGACTCCAGGATCATGACCTGAGCCGAAGGCAGTCGCTTAACCAACTGAGCCACCCAGGCGCCC
>NW_027981725.1:0-203 GCF_054177405.1 Leptonychotes weddellii
ACACAGTGACCTGAAAATCCCTGGCCTGTGTGCCTGCATCTGCTCCAGTCATTTGCCAGACCAACTCCTGTGCAGTGTGCCCCAAGTCACCCAGCTTGCACCCACTTCAGCCTCAGCTATCCTGCCAGGGCATATTCCTTGCAGAGTCCCAGGATCACCCTGGCCCACACCCACTCCAATCTTCAGCCATCCCACCAGGACAG
>NW_027981726.1:0-203 GCF_054177405.1 Leptonychotes weddellii
CCTGGCAGATTGTATTTCAATAATGCAATTTAACAAATATTTACTTGAGCACCTATCCAATTCAAATACAGCAGTAAACATAATTGATGACAGCTAGTTAACTTCAAATGTAAAGAGTAATTGGTCAATTTAGACAAAAGGCTCTAGATGGAGAGATAAAAGCAAAGGAAAGGGATATGGTATAAGAAATGTGATCTGGGATC
>NW_027981727.1:0-203 GCF_054177405.1 Leptonychotes weddellii
GGCTCCTCCTACCCCTCAGCACCTGCAGTCCCAGGGGGTGGGCTCCCCCTACCCCTCAGCACCTGCAGTCCCAGGGGATGGGCTCCCCCTACCCCTCAGCACCTGCAGTCCCAGGGGGCGGGCTCCCCCTACCCCTCAGCACCTGCAGGCCCCGGGGGGCGGGCTCCTCCTACCCCTCAGCACCTGCAGGCCCAGGGGGGCGG
>NW_027981728.1:0-203 GCF_054177405.1 Leptonychotes weddellii
CCTTCTTGTGTTCCCTCTCTCGCTGTGTCTTTCTCTGTCAAATAAATAAATAAAATCTTAAAAAAAAAAAAAGAATTGTTTATCTTGCTGGATGGCTGGTCACCTTGGTAATAACATTTAAATGGACACATCCACTTTCTAAAAGGGTCAATATTTGTAAGAGCGTTTCTTTAGCCCAGGGAGCTTTGAAAACCCACCTCGTC
>NW_027981729.1:0-203 GCF_054177405.1 Leptonychotes weddellii
GGGCACCTGGGTGGCTCAGTCGTTAAGCGTCTGCCTTCGGCTCAGGTCATGATCCCAGGGTCCTGGGATCGAGTCCCACATCGGGCTCCCTGCTCGGCAGGAAGCCTGCTTCTCCCTCTCCCACTCCCCCTGCTTGTGTTCCTGCTCTCGCTGTCTCTCTCTCTGTCAAGTGAATAAATAAAATCTTTAAAAAAAAAAAAAAA
>NW_027981730.1:0-203 GCF_054177405.1 Leptonychotes weddellii
CCTGGGTGGCTCAGTTGGTTAAGCGACTGCCTTCGGCTCAGGTCATGATCCTGGAGTCCCTGGATCGAGTCCCGCATCGGGCTCCCTGCTCGGCAGGGAGTCTGCTTCTCCCTCTGACCCTCCTCCCTCTCATGCTCTCTGTCTCTCATTCTCTCTGTCTCAAATAAATAAATAAAATCTTTAAAAAAAAAAAAAAAAAGAAA
>NW_027981731.1:0-203 GCF_054177405.1 Leptonychotes weddellii
GGCCTACTGTTATTTGTGATTTGGGCACAAAGCATACTGAAGTTTGTCCTCTTGAAGGGCTGAGTTGAGACAGTCGCGGGAGCTCCTGCGCCATGACAGGACTAGGAGAACCGCTTCCGGCAGGTTCTCAGCTGGACGTTGTTAACGGGAACCAGTAGCCAGCTCTACTGAGCTGCTCATGGGAGAACAGTGTGGACTCTTCC
>NW_027981732.1:0-203 GCF_054177405.1 Leptonychotes weddellii
CCCCGTGAAGTGCGTCCCTCCAGAGTCCCAGACCCCCGGCCCTTCCTCCTCCGTTCAGGCTGACATGTGTGCCTCCCGCCGCCTGACCGTCCGGAACATCCATGTTTGTGTGGATCCCATACGCACGCTGTTAAATTAGATTTTCTCCTGTTAAACTGCCTCGTGGCAATGTGATTCTTAGTCCAGCTTCAAGGACATTGAAG
>NW_027981733.1:0-203 GCF_054177405.1 Leptonychotes weddellii
AAAGAAAGAGATAAGAATAAGGCAGAAAAGGTAAGTCAATTAGAGAACCATGACAATATGATCAACGTCTGAATGCTAAGCATTTCATAAGGAAAAAAACCCAAAAATAATACAGTGGAGGAGTTCACCAATGAAATAAAGCTATTTTTTACATAATTAAAGAGTTTGAGTAGCTAGACTGAAAAGTTTCACCAAGTTTCAAA
>NW_027981734.1:0-1074 GCF_054177405.1 Leptonychotes weddellii
AGTGACCTGGCCGGGTCTCATGGTAGAGCTGGAATTCGAACCCAGTCGCACTAACACCAAAGCCACTCTGAAAATGCTGCCTGAGTGCTTGCCTGGCCTTGGCCGGTCGTGACCACACACTGAGTCCCGTGTTGTGTCAGGATGAGCTATTTGCTTCTTGAAGCCCCTTCTTGACCTGGAGTCTTCTCCAAACCCCTCATTGACAGACCCAAAGGCCACTGAACAGCATGAGACTAAATGTCTGACTCAGCCTTGGGTGTCGGGAAGGCTTTCTGCAGGATGTGACTCTGAGATGAGATCTGAAGGACACGTCAGCATTTCCTGAGGAGTAGGTGGGAGGAACAGCAGGTGCAGAGTGTGAGGATGTACGAGAGTCTGCTCGGGGAAGGCTGAAGGTGGGCACACGGGGCGGGAGGGCTGGGCACACAGGCAGGGCCTCAAATGCTGGGGCAGGGGCATGGGCACGTGGGAAGGGCCTCCACTCGCCCCTCACTCCTAAGAAGAGCTGCTGAGGCCAAGGGCATCCCAGCTACATGGCACCCACTTGGCGTCAGCGGGGGCCACAGGCAGCCCTCTCTCTCCTGCTCCCTGAACTCAGGCTGCCTGAGCACCCCTTCCTCTGCAGCAGGCAGGCATCTTCCTCCCCAGGTTCTCTGGGATCTTGGGGCCCCCCAGCCCTGCCCTGGCCAGAGCCCCTCAGCCTCATCCTTGATGCCCCCTTGCCAGGCTGGGGAAGTCCGACCGAGGGGCAGGAAGCCACCCACTGCTGCCTGCGCTTCCCACAGGGCTTCCCTCCCTCCCTCAGGATTGGCCTCAGTGTCGCCATCTCTACAATGGGGGTAGGAACTCCAGCTTGCCAGGCGTGTGGCCAGTGGGACGGAGTGCCCACAGGACAATTAGCTCTGGCCCCTGCTTCCTGAGAACTCCGTGAAGACCGCAGGTAAGGGGAGGAGAATCCAAGGGCCCTGCCCAGGCCCCTGCGAAGCCGTCCTCCTGGTGGCTGGGGCCTCCTTCAGAGGAAAACGAAGTCCTGTGTGTTTCTTTAGGCGCCATCTCGGTGAGGTCCTCAGACCC
>NW_027981735.1:0-203 GCF_054177405.1 Leptonychotes weddellii
GCCACCCCCTGCACCTTGCTAGGTGGGTGCTCAATAAATGTTTTGGAAATGACCTGCAGGGGATGAGGGCGAACAGGCAGACCAGTCAGGAGCCTGGCACTCCAGACCACGAGCAATTTCTACTTACCGGTTCTGAGCTGGCTGATGGGCTTACACTGCACCCACATCTACCTCGATACTTCTCAACTACACCTTTCTGGAAA
>NW_027981736.1:0-203 GCF_054177405.1 Leptonychotes weddellii
TCCATGGGGGCCCAGTGTGCCATGGCTGCAAACAGTAGCCTCCTTGGTAGTGTATGCAGCCTGTTGATTGTATGGGTTGCCCTAAGGGACCTTGGAGACAGCTCTTTCCAGTGGACACTGAGGTCTGACCTCATGCTATCTCCAATCTAGGCTGCAGACAGGTATGCGGGGTGCCTTTGGAAAGCCCCAGGGCACAGTAGCCA
>NW_027981737.1:0-203 GCF_054177405.1 Leptonychotes weddellii
ACGCATTTGGAGTTCAGTGGGAGCTCGTGGGGCTGGGAAGAGCTGTAAGTGGGAAGTCATCAACTCCCGTTTCCATCCACGCCCCTCCCCGCGAGCGAGACCCCGCCCAGCGCTGGCGGCACTAACGAAGCCCCCGTCACAGCACACAGCCGCTCCGACGAGCAGGGGCACCGTGTGCTCGTCCCCGAGGGCCCGGCACACAA
>NW_027981738.1:0-203 GCF_054177405.1 Leptonychotes weddellii
TTTTTTTTTTTTTTAAAGATTTTATTTATTTTTTTGACAGAGAGAGACATAGCAAGAGCAGGAACACAAGCAGGGGGAGTGGGAGAGGGAGAAGCAGGCTTCCCGCAGAGCAGGGAGCCCGATGTGGGACTCGATCCCAGGACCCTGGGATCATGACCTGAGCCGAAGGCAGACGCTTAACGACTGAGCCACCCAGGCGCCCC
>NW_027981739.1:0-203 GCF_054177405.1 Leptonychotes weddellii
CCATGCTGCTCCTCCCTGGGGGAAGAAGAGAAATCTCCCTGGATCTGCCACTTGTTGGGTCCCTGCTTGAAGAGCAGTGGCCTGATTGTACAGTGGATCACAGTTTATGGCAACCCCGAGCTGAGAGCCCACTTCTCGGCTCTGTCTCTGCAGCCAGCTTCCCTGCTCCGATACCTGGGAGGTCTGCCACACTCAGGCAGCCC
>NW_027981740.1:0-203 GCF_054177405.1 Leptonychotes weddellii
TTTTTTTTTTTTTTTAAAGATTTTATTTATTTATTTGAGAGAGAGAGAATGAGAGACAGAGAGCATGAGAGGGAGGAGGGTCAGAGGGAGAAGCAGACTCCCTGCCGAGCAGGGAGCCCGATGCGGGACTCGATCCCGGGACTCCAGGATCATGACCTGAGCCGAAGGCAGTCGCTTAACCAACTGAGCCACCCAGGAGCCCC
>NW_027981741.1:0-203 GCF_054177405.1 Leptonychotes weddellii
AACTAATGATGTAATGTATGGTGATTAAGATAACATAATAATAAAATTAAATTAAATAAATAAAGCCTTAAATATAAGTCTGGACACCATAAAACTCTTAGAAGAAAACTTAAGCATTAAGCTCCTTGACATTGGTCTTGGCAGTATTTTTTTGGATCTGACTCAAAAGGCAATGGCAACAAAAGCAAAAAAAAGCAAATGGG
>NW_027981742.1:0-203 GCF_054177405.1 Leptonychotes weddellii
TCCGGGAATGAAATAAGATCTGATCTCTTCTGTGCCCTCCACTGAGATTTCTGCAACCCAGTCTGTTTCATGGGAGAGAGCCGTTTGATATCCTGTGTGGGCAGCATTTCAGGGCAAACAGGAGGGACCAGGCCTTACTCGAGTGATGAAAACTTGAACTGAATCTCTGCCTTGAAGCAGCGTAGAGACGCACCGAGCCTTGA
>NW_027981743.1:0-203 GCF_054177405.1 Leptonychotes weddellii
TTAATTTATTTTTTTTTATTCTTATGTTAATCCCCATACATTACATCATTAGTTTTAGATGAAGTGTTCCATGATTCATTGTTTGTGCATAACACCCAGTGCTCCATGCAGAATGTGCCCTCCTCAATACCCACCACCAGGCTAACCCATCCTCCCACCCCCCTCCCCTCCAGAACCCTGTTTGTTTTTCAGAGTCCATCGTC
>NW_027981744.1:0-203 GCF_054177405.1 Leptonychotes weddellii
GCCTGGGTGGCTCAGTTGGTTAAGCGACTGCCTTCGGCTCAGGTCATGATCCTGGAGTCCCTGGATCGAGTCCCGCATCGGGCTCCCTGCTCGGCAGGGAGCCTGCTTCTCCCTCTGACCCTCCCCCCTCTCATGTGCTCTCTGTCTCTCTCATTCTCTCTGTCTCAAATAAATAAATAAAATCTTTAAAAAAAAAAAACATT
>NW_027981745.1:0-1074 GCF_054177405.1 Leptonychotes weddellii
CCTTTCCTTCTTCTTCTTTTCTTTTCTTTTGACAAAAGGGAGAAGATGGTCCCTCGAAAGCCGAGGAGGTGTGGAAGGAACAACGCTTCAGCTTCCCTGTGCAATGTTCTGCTCGGGGGCTCCCTGACTCTGCCCACCATCTGGCTCTGAAAGTCTGGCCTACCCAACACAGGAGCAGGCATCTTCAGCTGTTAGTGCTGAGACCCCCAGGACCCTGGCCCTGCTGCCGAGACCCACAGCAGGACCTTCATCTTCCTGCTGTCTAACCTTGGCTACCTGCCCACCTGCCGGTTCTTCCAGCTCTACCCACCCCTGCGTATTTAGCTTCACATGTGGTGGATGCCTTCTTCCTACTTGACTTCCCTGTCTTGAATCCGACCACTTGGCCCAGGCCTGCCGTATCTCTTTCTTTTCTCAGGGAGCCTAGTGCTTGAAGGAAGGCTCTGCCTCAACTGTGCTTCTTCATTCCACGCCGTGACCCAGAGGGCTGCAGGCCTTGTTTGGATCTCGTAGTTCCTCAGCCTCCAATCCTCCCGTTTTATTCTACGGCACACACTCCTGAGTGACCCAATTCCCTTTTCCAAATCTGCCCTGCCTCCTTTCACACTCGCTGCCTGCAGAGCTGGGGCCAAGCCTGGGGCCCACCGTCTCCCCTTGGCTTGAGCAGGGTGGGTGTCAAGCGCACCAAAGCCCTTTATCCCCAGCTTTTCATTTAATCCTCACAACCCGGGGGGCAGCTATGGTTATTTTTCCCGTTTTATAGGAGTGGAAATCAAGACACGGAGGTGAGGACACTTGTCCAAGGCAACACCAATGGCATATGAGGACAGCAGAGCCACCTCTGCCTGACTCCAGAGCCCATGCCTCGATCCACAGTGCTGCCATCCAGATGTCTTTCCGAAGCCAAACCAGGCTGGGGTTTCCTCTGAACAAGCTCTCATGATCACTCGTGGACCTGAGGGAAGAAATGGAATTCAGAATGCTTCTCCACTGTTTGGATCATTTCCAGCTTTTCTCCTGTCCCTTCCCTGTCCAGCCCTGGTGGCCCGGGGTCCCCCAGCAGAATGCACACTC
>NW_027981746.1:0-203 GCF_054177405.1 Leptonychotes weddellii
GGAAATATTCATACCGCCTACTCACTAGTGTGCTGTTGTGACGCTAAAAGTGATTTCCTCCAAGTAGAGACTGGAGCGCAGTAACTGTCTGGTGCTTCACAACGGCTCTGTAGGTGTTCAGGTATTGACGGTCTACAGAATGAGCTGGACACCTGGTAGTGGGTGAAGCCAGACACGGGACTTGGATGGCTCCACTGCATGGG
>NW_027981747.1:0-203 GCF_054177405.1 Leptonychotes weddellii
CCTCCCTTCCTTCCTTCCTTCCTTCCTTCTTTCTTTTGTTGTTTGTGCTGGTGGGTGGTGGCAACATTTAAGTACTCTCTTAGCAAATTTCTTATTCAGCCATGAGAAAGAAAGAAATCCTGCCCTTTGCAATGACATGAATGGACCTTGAGGGCATCGTGCTAAATGAGATAAGCCAGACAGAGAAAGACAAATAATGTGTG
>NW_027981748.1:0-203 GCF_054177405.1 Leptonychotes weddellii
CCCAATGCGGGACTCGATCCAGGGACTCCAGGATCATGACCTGAGCCGAAAGCAGTCGCTTAACCAACTGAGCCACCCAGGCGCCCATAGATAAGTATTTTCTATATCCTTCGCTACAATGCAAACTTCTTTACAACACGTTTATTCTAAGAAGCCCTTTCGTTAGTCAATTCTTTGTTACTTTCCTTTTTTTTTTTTTCCAA
>NW_027981749.1:0-203 GCF_054177405.1 Leptonychotes weddellii
GGGCGCCTGGGTGGCTCAGTCGTTAAGCGTCTGCCTTCGGCTCAGGTCATGATCCCAGGGTCCTGGGATCGAGTCCCACATCGGGCTCCCTGCTCAGTGGGAAGCCTGCTTCTCCCTCTCCCACTCCCCCTGCTTGTGTTCCTGCTCTCGCTATGTCTCTCTCTGTCAAATAAATAAATAAAATCTTTAAAAAAAAAAAAAAT
>NW_027981750.1:0-203 GCF_054177405.1 Leptonychotes weddellii
GGGAAAGGGACAAGACACAGACTGGAAAGAAGTACGACTGTCTTTATGTGCAGACAGCGTGATTGTGAACACAGAAAATCTAGAGCACGCTGTTTAAAAACAAACGGATGCACAAATCCAGCAAGCTCACAAGATACAAGAGAAACCTACAAAAACCGACTGTACTTCTTAGACAAGAAGTGAGTATGTTGTCATCGAAGTAC
>NW_027981751.1:0-203 GCF_054177405.1 Leptonychotes weddellii
GGCGCCTGGGTGGCTCAGTCGTTAAGCGTCTGCCTTCGGCTCAGGTCATGATCCCAGGGTCCTGGGATCAAGTCCCACATCGGGCTCCCTGCTCGGCAGGAAGCCTGCTTCTCGCTCTCCCACTCCCCCTGCTTGTGTTCCTGCTCTCGCTATCTCTCTCTCTGTCAAATAAATAAATAAAATCTTTAAAAAAAAAAAAGAAA
>NW_027981752.1:0-203 GCF_054177405.1 Leptonychotes weddellii
GGTTAGCCTGGTGATGGGTATTAAAGAGGGCACGTTCTGCATGGAGCACTGGGTGTTATGCACAAACAATGAATCATGGAACACTACATCAAAAACTAATGATGTAATGTATGGTGATTAACATAACAATGAAAAATTTAAAAAAGAAGAAGAAGAATGTCAAGGAATGAGTGATGGAAGACAGCAAAGCATATACAACCAGT
>NW_027981753.1:0-203 GCF_054177405.1 Leptonychotes weddellii
GTTCGTCTACCCCTCCAATTACCCCCCCTTCATTCTTCCCCTCCTGCTATCTTCTTCTTTCCCATATGCCTCATTTTGATGTAAACAATACATCTTCTTCTACCAGAT
Organism: Leptonychotes weddellii; assembly: GCF_054177405.1. NCBI lineage: Eukaryota > Metazoa > Chordata > Mammalia > Carnivora > Phocidae > Leptonychotes > Leptonychotes weddellii. The sequence continues at coordinate 109 of NW_027981753.1, forward strand.
CATTTTAGGAAAATACCATACGGAAAAGTGAAACGCATTCTTGCTCTGTCCTTCTGGATAAAATCTGCAGATGGCCACCACCATTCCAAAAAGAT
>NW_027981754.1:0-203 GCF_054177405.1 Leptonychotes weddellii
TTTTGGGGGGGAGTAAGATGGTGGAGGAGTAGGAGACCTGGATTTCGTCTGGTCCCAGGAATTCAGCTGGATAGGGATCAAACCATTCTGAACACCTACAAACTCAACAGGAGATCGAAGAAAAGAAGAGCAACAACTCTCTGAACAGAAAAGCGACCACTTTCTGGAAGGTAGGACGTGCGGAGAAGTGAATCCGAGGTGAT
>NW_027981755.1:0-203 GCF_054177405.1 Leptonychotes weddellii
GCTTCAGAAACTAGAGGGTTTTGCCAGGATGAACATCACCCAACAAATAGAGATTGTCAATAAGGTCTACATGAACAGGGAGGTGGCAGCCAAATGGAAAGCTGACAAAAAGATGAAAAAGAAAGTCAGCCTCCTCACCACTGCCCTGAAAGAAAGGGACAATGCAAAGATGGGGAGACCCCAACCACCAAAAGGGGGGGAAG
>NW_027981756.1:0-1074 GCF_054177405.1 Leptonychotes weddellii
CCCAGGCGCCCCTCAATTGTCTAATTTTTAAAACAGAAATGAAGGTAGAGGTAAAGAAGAAAATTTCTCCAAACATTCTATTAAGAAAAGGATACCCCCAATAAATAAATCCTATGATGTGAGGCAACACAGAAAAGAACAGGCAGGAAGGCTTCCACACATTCAGACAATGACCATGCTTTGGGCAATTTCTTAACAACATTAAGCCTTGGCTTCCTTATATACATACTGTATGAATAATCATACCTACCTTACAAGATTAAGACAATTTAATCAGATAATGAATGTGAAATTATGGGGCACTTTCGTGGCTCAACTGGTTAAGCGTCTGCCTTTGGCTCAGGTTGGGATCTCAGGGTCCTGGGACCAAGTCCCACACGGGGCTCCCAGCTCAGCAGGAGTCTGCTTCTCCCTCTGCCCCTCACCCCCGCTCATGTTCTCTCTCAAATAAACAAAATCTTAAAAAAAAAAAGTATGTGAAATTACTCCCTAAGTATGAAGAACATTCACTACCATTAGTTAAGACTATTCCCATATGTGTGGTTACAAACCCACTTTGCACCTCCACCGCCTTCTTTCCTAACCTAGTCCACCAAGTAAGAGTGTAGAAAGATTTTGCCTTTTGTCTCATAACTTCCCTAGATTTAAACTATTGCCTGTCTCACATGTAGAATTTAAAATGTAGGTAAAAATCGAGTCTATTATTGTTGGAAATATTTGTTGATTAACATGGGGAAAAAATATAAGAAAGTTAGGAAAATAGATTAAACATTATATGTACTTTTGGTTCATCGCATTTAGGGAAAAAAATGACATACCAAAAAATAAGGAAATTATTCAAAGAAGGAAAACAAAAGTTCACAAAGACATTTACCGCAAAATTATTTACAACTATGGAGAATCATGGCTTTTACCCAGCTCTAGTAAAGCAGAATTTATGTAACAGATTCTTGAGTTCACCCCCAGTTTTTTGGATTCAGTAGATTTGGTCCAACACCTACAAATTTGCAGTGGTTTAAGCAATGGATTTAAGCAATGATTTAAACAACGGCTATGGTGCTATTATTAAATGGA
>NW_027981757.1:0-203 GCF_054177405.1 Leptonychotes weddellii
ATGACCTCTATCTCTACCACCAAATAGATGGTGGCCATCATCCTTCAAGCCTATGGTCCACTGAAAAATACCTGAAGGTCTCATGACTAAAGTGTTACTAGACAGTAAGTGACCTCCTCATAACACCAGCTAGGCCCTCATGGTCCTGGAAACTTGCTTCCAAATTCCTGAGAGCCTTGTGCTATCCCTCACCCCCTCCACAC
>NW_027981758.1:0-203 GCF_054177405.1 Leptonychotes weddellii
GACGAGGAAGACAGTCACCTGGGAAGGATGCACCACAGCTATATCCATCCATCCATCCGTCCATCCGTCCATCCATCCATCCGTCCATCCATCTGTCCATCCGTCCGTCCGTCCGTCCACCCATCCATCCACAGATACGTCTGTTTCCTCTTCTTGGCCATCATGCACAATGCTGCTATGAACACTCACAGGCCAGTTTATGT
>NW_027981759.1:0-203 GCF_054177405.1 Leptonychotes weddellii
GAGAGGGGCAGAGGAAAAGAATCTCAAGCAGACTCCCCACCGAGCACGGAGCCCAACGTGGGGCTCGATTTCGGGACTGTGAGATCATATCCTGAGCCGAAACCAAGAGTCAGACGCTCAACTGACTGAGCCACCCAAGCGCCCCCCATCTTAACCATTTTTCAGTGCACAGGTCAGCAGTGTTATATACATTCACATCGTTG
>NW_027981760.1:0-203 GCF_054177405.1 Leptonychotes weddellii
CCATTGTGATCATTTGGAAGCATGCAATTCAGAAGAGTCACAGTATTGTCTAACCACCAGCACCATCTCCATCCCCAGAGCTCTTACCCCTTCCCAAGCTGAAACTCGGTGTTCCTTAAACACTAACTCCCCAGCCCCCTCCCTGGGCTCCTGGGACCCTGCATGCTACTTTCTGTCTTTATGAATTTGCCTATTATAGATAT
>NW_027981761.1:0-203 GCF_054177405.1 Leptonychotes weddellii
CCTGGGTGGCTCAGTTGGTTAAGCGACTGCCTTCGGCTCAGGTCATGATCCTGGAGTCCCTGGATCGAGTCCCGCATCGGGCTCCCTGCTCGGCAGGGAGCCTGCTTCTCCCTCTGACCCTCCCCCCTCTCATGTGCTCTCTGTATCTCATTCTCTCTGTCTCAAATAAATAAATAAAATCTTTAAAAAAAAAAAAAAAGAAT
>NW_027981762.1:0-203 GCF_054177405.1 Leptonychotes weddellii
GACAGGGTGGAAAATAATTTACCCTGCTAATGGACACCAAAAGAAAGCTGGGGGGTGGGGGGCAATCCTTATATCAGACAAATTAGATTTTAAACCAAAGACTACAATAAGAGATGAAGAAGGACACTACATCACACTTAAAGGGTCTATCCAAAAAGAAGGTCTAACAATTGTAAATATCTATGTCCCTAACATGGGAACAG
>NW_027981763.1:0-203 GCF_054177405.1 Leptonychotes weddellii
GAGCGCACGTTCTGCATGGAGCACTGGGTGTTATGCACAAACAATGAATCATGGAACACTACATCTAAAACTAATGATGTAATGTATGGGGATTAACATAACAATAAAAAAATAAAAAAATAAAAGTACCCAAGAATAATTTTGGAATGAAGAGTTAAAAAAAAAAATAACAAATGGAAGATCTTATACACTTACAATAATTC
>NW_027981764.1:0-203 GCF_054177405.1 Leptonychotes weddellii
CATCTGTAGGAGCAGAAAATCTGGAATGTTTGATTTTTCAGCAAGACCAAGAAAGCCCAGGCAGCTACATTTTTTTTTTATTCTTATGTTAATTCCCATACATTACATCATTAGTTCTAGATAAAGTGTTCCATGATTCATTGTTCGTGCACAACACCCAGTGCTCCATGCAGAACGTGCCCTCCTCAATACCCACCACCAGG
>NW_027981765.1:0-203 GCF_054177405.1 Leptonychotes weddellii
TTTTATTTTTTTTTAAAGATTTTATTTATTTATTTGACAGAGAGAGACACAGTGAGAGAGGGAACACAAGCAGGGGGAGTGGGAGAGGGAGAAGCAGGCTCCCTGCAGAGCAGGGAGCCCGATGCGGGACTCGATCCCAGGACCCTGGGATCATGACCTGAGCTGAAGGCAGTCGCTTAACCAACTGAGCCACCCAGGCGCCC
>NW_027981766.1:0-203 GCF_054177405.1 Leptonychotes weddellii
TCTTTGGGGTAAATACCCAGTAGTGCAATTGCTGGATCATATGGTAGCTCTATTTTCAACTTTTTGAGGAACCTCCATACAGTTTTCCAGAGTGGCTGCACCAGCTTGCATTCCCACCAACAGTGTAGGAGGGTTCCCCTTTCTCCGCATCCCCGCCAACATCTGTCGTTTCCTGACTTGTAAATTTTAGCCATTCTGATTGG
>NW_027981767.1:0-1074 GCF_054177405.1 Leptonychotes weddellii
GGGTCTGAGGACCTCACCGAGATGGCGCCTAAAGAAACACACAGGACTTCGTTTTCCTCTGAAGGAGGCCCCAGCCACCAGGAGGACGGCTTCGCAGGGGCCTGGGCAGGGCCCTTGGATTCTCCTCCCCTTACCTGCGGTCTTCACGGAGTTCTCAGGAAGCAGGGGCCAGAGCTAATTGTCCTGTGGGCACTCCATCCCACTGGCCACACGCCTGGCAAGCTGGAGTTCCTACCCCCATTGTAGAGATGGCGACACTGAGGCCAATCCTGAGGGAGGGAGGGAAGCCCTGTGGGAAGCGCAGGCAGCAGTGGGTGGCTTCCTGCCCCTCGGTCGGACTTCCCCAGCCTGGCAAGGGGGCATCAAGGATGAGGCTGAGGGGCTCTGGCCAGGGCAGGGCTGGGGGGCCCCAAGATCCCAGAGAACCTGGGGAGGAAGATGCCTGCCTGCTGCAGAGGAAGGGGTGCTCAGGCAGCCTGAGTTCAGGGAGCAGGAGAGAGAGGGCTGCCTGTGGCCCCCGCTGACGCCAAGTGGGTGCCATGTAGCTGGGATGCCCTTGGCCTCAGCAGCTCTTCTTAGGAGTGAGGGGTGAGTGGAGGCCCTTCCCATGTGCCCATGCCCCTGCCCCAGCATTTGAGGCCCTGCCTGTGTGCCCAGCCCTCCCGCCCCGTGTGCCCACCTTCAGCCTTCCCCGAGCAGACTCTCGTACATCCTCACACTCTGCACCTGCTGTTCCTCCCACCTACTCCTCAGGAAATGCTGACGTGTCCTTCAGATCTCATCTCAGAGTCACATCCTGCAGAAAGCCTTCCTGACATCCAAGGCTGAGTCAGACATTTAGTCTCATGCTGTTCAGTGGCCTTTGGGTCTGTCAGTGAGGGGTTTGGAGAAGACTCCAGGTCAAGAAGGGGCTTCAAGAAGCAAATAGCTCATCCTGACACAACACGGGACTCAGTGTGTGGTCACGACCGGCCAAGGCCAGGCAAGCACTCAGGCAGCATTTTCAGAGTGGCTTTGGTGTTAGTGCGACTGGGTTCGAATTCCAGCTCTACCATGAGACCCGGCCAGGTCACT
>NW_027981768.1:0-203 GCF_054177405.1 Leptonychotes weddellii
TGTATGTTCTAGTGAAACTGTCCTGTAGCTGTTTAGATTAATTTTTTTTTTTAAGATTTTATTTATTTATTTGACAGAGAGAGACAGCGAGAGAGGGAACACAAGCAGGGGGAGTGGGAGAGGGAGAAGCAGGCTCCTGGCTGAGCAGGGAGCCCGATGCGGGACTCGATCCCAGGACCCTGGGATCATGACCTGAGCCAAAG
>NW_027981769.1:0-203 GCF_054177405.1 Leptonychotes weddellii
TTCGTGGTGAGGGAGCCTGGAAACATAAGAACTTCATTTTTCCAACTCTTATAACAGAGGTAACAATGGAGAAATGTATTTTAATTATCTGATTGTGAGCTAAAAAAGATTAGATGCTTATGTTTAGATTGATAAAAGATAGATGATAGATAGATGATAGATAGATAGATAGATAGATAGATAGATAGATAGATAGATAAATA
>NW_027981770.1:0-203 GCF_054177405.1 Leptonychotes weddellii
GAGGTTCTCTCTCTCCCTCCCTCTCTTCCTCCCCCCACTCCCTTCCCCACATGCTCTATCTTTCTCTCTCCCGAAGAATGAAAATAAATAAATAAATAAATAAATAAATAAATAAATAACAACTTGGTAGATGCTGTATCAGGGACATCAGAGATTAATCCATTTCAAACAGAACTCTACCATTAAAAATACTAAGACTCGTT
>NW_027981771.1:0-203 GCF_054177405.1 Leptonychotes weddellii
TCCGTAACAAGGAAGTAAGAGAAATGCTGCTGAAGAAGTGGAAGGGAAAGTAAACTGCCCTTAATAAAACAGAGCTCTGTTAATTATCTCCTTATCTCTCCATTTAAGAAATTGGAGGGAAAAGAAAATGTTCCTTGATACAGGAGAAAAAAGAAACTGAAGGAGAAGAAAAAAACTGCATATACTTGCTCTACTTTTTTATA
>NW_027981772.1:0-203 GCF_054177405.1 Leptonychotes weddellii
CCTCGCTGAGCAGGGAGCCCGACGTGGGGCTCAATCCCAGGACACCGGGATCATGACCTGAGCGGAAGGTAGACACCCGACTGAGCCACCCAGGCACCCCTCTTCTACCCACTTTTTAATTGGATTGTTTTCTTTCTCTAAAGATTGGAGAGTTCTTTGTATATTCTGGATGTAAGTCCTTCAACATTTTTTTTTTTTTTAAG
>NW_027981773.1:0-203 GCF_054177405.1 Leptonychotes weddellii
TTACGTCTTTTGATTCTCCATTCCAAATACCCAGACATAAACGGTATATAGAGTAGTGAAAGGTACATCACGGGCTGAGAATCACATGGGGAAACCAAACAACTATTCTTAGATTTCTGCACACATGTGACACGTTACATCCAGAAATGTTCGTGGGTGTAGGTGTAGAATGAAAGGACCATGGGAAAGCAAGTTTTGGGGTG
>NW_027981774.1:0-203 GCF_054177405.1 Leptonychotes weddellii
GGGGAAAAAAAAAAAAAAAAAAAAGCTTTTCATACATGAGATGTTCATCATGGCATTATGATAAAAATTAAAAATAAATGACAACAATAGGAAAATTAAGTAAATGATAATACATTATCTACTTAGAACAAATGCAACTATTAAAATCGTATTTAGAAAGTGTTTTTAATTACATAAGGAAAGTGGTCATATAATGTCTAAAT
>NW_027981775.1:0-203 GCF_054177405.1 Leptonychotes weddellii
GGCGCCTGGGTGGCTCAGTCGTTAAGCGTCTGCCTTCGGCTCAGGTCATGATTCCAGTGTCCTGGGATCGAGCCCCGCATCGGGCTCCCTGCTCTGCGGGAAGCCTGCTTCTCCCTCTCCCCTCCCCCTGCTTGTGTCCCCTCTCTCACTCTGTCTCTCTCTGTCAAATAAATAAATAAAATCTTTAAAAAAAAAAAAAAAGA
>NW_027981776.1:0-203 GCF_054177405.1 Leptonychotes weddellii
TGCGGCAGATGTGACGTGAACAGGACAGAGGCAGGCCTTGGCGCTAACGCAGAGCTTGCGACTCCGGACTGGAATTCTGCATTGTGCGTGGACTGTGGGTGCAGACTGCAAAAGGAGCTTTAGAGCTCTACGTCGATTTTGTGTCCCGCCGGGTGTGTAAGCGATCTGGTAGCTTCTGCCCAGGCGCTGTGTGTGCGTACGTG
>NW_027981777.1:0-203 GCF_054177405.1 Leptonychotes weddellii
AGTTGGTAAAAGCTACAGGGAGATGGGGTTCAATGGAATCTAAGGGATGCTCTAAGAGCCAGAGCTAGCTGAGGAGAGGGAATAGAGGGCAGGACTTGGGGAGGGGGGGCAGTGATGGCCAGAGGTAGGCGGGACATTCCCCATCACTGGAATGTGGCTCCATGAACTGTCCCCAGGCCCACTCTGCCCTGAAGCCACGTGGG
>NW_027981778.1:0-1074 GCF_054177405.1 Leptonychotes weddellii
AAAGAATAAAAGATTCAATACATTTTAATTAGATCAATAAAAATTCTAAAATGCAGCACTCTCCATAGCAAGAAGGGGAAGATAATGTTCAAGCATTTGTGTGAAATAACACCTCTCACTAGATTATGTGTATATGTTAGCCTATTCAAGACCCTGAAGATAGCTACTTAACTTTTTTACTCAACATTTCTCTAACTGTAGAATGATTTTGTTCTTTAGAACAAATGCCCTCTACACTCCTCCCCCCAACAGCACCTGGTAAATACTAATTAAATACGCTAGGGCATTGTGACCAAGGGTGCTCCGTGCCTCAACATGGTTGCAGGTATTGAGACAAAAAGTAGATAGACCCATTTCTAGAGTTGAGAAACTTCCTTGTAACTAGTAATAGAGCTGGAACTAAAACCAGGGTCTCTTGACTACATAACAGTTCTCTGAGGCCATGGTCAAGTGACCATAGCAGGGCAGTGTCATGAAACACATTAGGGTTCTGAAAGAAATTTTTGTACCAAGAGCTAATTAGAAGGGCTTAGAGTGGAATGCTGAAATTCCCTAAGATAGATACAATGGTTAGAGCTAAAACCAATAAACTTATAAATGTATTCATGAAGAAGTAGCAAACATGGTACCCTACCATCATGGAAATCTAATATGGGGTGGTAGTTTGGGAATGAGAGAAGCACATTGTACATGCCAATTAGAAAAGCCTCTGAGTAATGAAATGGGCCTTGTCATCTGCCTGCTCCACGATTCCATTTAATTGAATAGTCATACCATAAACCTTTAAATATCCAAATACAGTAGAAGATATATATATTGAATATGAGCACATAGATGATGGTCAGCACATACAGTAGGAAATGCATACAATTAAATAGGATACCCTTAATTACTTCATGATACCATTTTAGTATAAAAGCAAGATATCAATCTGAGTTTTTGGGGGAGAGGTGTGTGTGAAGAATTAAGCTGAGCCCTCTGTTTTTGTAATTTTTGCCTCTAAAAGAATAAGGTTTTATTATTTTTAAGTTTTCATTTAAATTCCAGTTAACATACCGTGTAATATTAGTTTCA
>NW_027981779.1:0-203 GCF_054177405.1 Leptonychotes weddellii
TTTTTTTTTTTTTTTAAAGATTTTATTTATTTATTTGAGAGAGAGAATGAGAGAGAGAGAGAGAGCATGAGAGGGGGAGGGTCAGAGGGAGAAGCAGACTCCCTGCTGAGCAGAGAGCCCGATGCGGGACTCGATCCCGGGACTCCAGGATCATGACCTGAGCCGAAGGCAGTCGCTTAACCAACTGAGCCACCCAGGCGCCC
>NW_027981780.1:0-203 GCF_054177405.1 Leptonychotes weddellii
TTCTTTTTTTTTTTTTTTTTTTAAGATTTTATTTATTTGACAGAGAGAGACACAGCGAGAGAGGGAACACAAGCAGGGGGAGAGGGAGAGGGATAAGCAAGCTTCCCGCAGAGCAGGGAGCCCGATGTGGGACTCGATCCCAGGACCCTGGGATCATGACCTGAGCTGAAGGCAGTCGCTTAACCAACTGAGCCACCCAGGCG
>NW_027981781.1:0-203 GCF_054177405.1 Leptonychotes weddellii
ATTTTCTTACACAAATGTGAGCTTGCAAGGATTCCCCCAGGGAGAGAATGACATATTCCCTTGCCAATCTCACTTATCAACCTGACTGTTTATCTGTTATACATACACATGTGTGTGTGCACATTTACATATGTGTGTGAACGTACAATGCATATATTTATACAGAGACACATATATGTAAATATCTACATACACAGAGTGCT
>NW_027981782.1:0-203 GCF_054177405.1 Leptonychotes weddellii
GAGGCCCCCCACTATTGGAGCTGTTTTCGTGCTCTGATGCCTGCAGGGCCTGCTTTCCAGGAGTGGTGCTGAGCGCCGAGAATGTAGCTCTGGGGTCAGTAAGACAAAGAGATTCATTCTCAGTCTGGACAGTGGTTTCTCCAAGCCAATTAAATTACGAGGGGGGACTGGGAAGAGTCCCTGTCGGTTGTTGGAGCCCTGGC
>NW_027981783.1:0-203 GCF_054177405.1 Leptonychotes weddellii
GCTTGATCCCAGGACCCTGCGGGGACCTGGGTGGCTCAGTCATTAAGCATCTGCCTTCGGCTCAGGTCATGGTCCCGGGGTCCTGGGATCGAGCCCCGCATCGGGCTCCCTGCTCGGCAGGAAGCCTGCATCTCCCTCTCCCACTCCCCCTGCTTGTGTCCCCTCTCTCGCTGTGTCTCTGTCAAATAAATCAAATCTTTATT
>NW_027981784.1:0-203 GCF_054177405.1 Leptonychotes weddellii
TTGCCAGAGGGGAGTTGTGTTGGGAATGGGTGAAACAGTTGATGGGGTTTAAGAGTACGCTTATCATGTATGATACTTTACGTGGAAAACCCAAAAGACTCCACCCCAAAACTGCTAGAACTCATACAGGAATTCAGTCAAGTGGCAGGATATAAAATCAATGCACAGAAATCAGTGGCATTCCTATACACCAACAACAAGAC
>NW_027981785.1:0-203 GCF_054177405.1 Leptonychotes weddellii
TGTCTCTGTGTCTCCTGGAGGTCCCTGGGAATGGGGCTAAACCTAAGATTATGCAATCAGATGACAGAACCCTCCATGCTTCAGGCAGATGTAACCTTGGCAAGACTATTATGAGCTGCTAATGAAAATCTAGGAAGGACCACCAGTGTTTGAGATGTGGGGATGGGTAGAGCTGTCAGGAGCTTCCAGATAAGGGAGCCTGG
>NW_027981786.1:0-203 GCF_054177405.1 Leptonychotes weddellii
ATGTCCTCTATCTCTACCACCAAATAGATGGTGGCCATCATCCTTCAAGCCTATGGTCCACTGAAAAATACCTGAAGGTCTCATGACTAAAGTGTTACTAGACAGTAAGTGACCTCCTCATAACACCAGCTAGGCCCTCATGGTCCTGGAAACTTGCTTCCAAATTCCTGAGAGCCTTGTGCTATCCCTCACCCCCTCCACAC
>NW_027981787.1:0-203 GCF_054177405.1 Leptonychotes weddellii
CCAGTCTAATGTTTCTACCATTGTAGGTTACATATCTCTTCTCCCAAGCTGCTTTCAGGAGGAGAATAGATGAATGAGAGAACAAAATGCTAACAGGGTAACAACGACCCCAGAAAAATATACAATAAAGAAATCAGAAGAGACCTGAAACCGGGGGGAAAGAAGGGGAAAGAAAGGGAAAGAAAGATAATAGAAAAAAAAAA
>NW_027981788.1:0-12265 GCF_054177405.1 Leptonychotes weddellii
GAAAAAAATGTTTGAACCAAAATCAATCAGACTGGAAGACTATTTTCTCCTTTTCCCCACAGGGATGTGTGTGTGTACATGTAGGTGTGTGTGTATTTCTGGAATTAATTTTAGGACAAAAATATCCCTAATTTATCTTGTATTTATATATCCTGAAACTCAATAAGTATCTACTGAAAGAATGAATGAATCAATGAATAATATTAGAATCCATTCTAGATCCTCCTTTCATTGGAACATGAAATTCTAAAATAACATCTTGTTTCCATCCTAGGCTCTCCTGGGGTCTGCTCTATGGTGTTTTCATCTTCATTATGGCACTTTTCTTGGCACTTATTATAAAATCTGTCCAGTTTGTCATTCTGACTGGCTTCATGGCGATCTTCACCCTCTTTTTCCTCTATGGATTGTCTTTGATGAGTTGGTGAATTAAATTGCTTTCTTTCCAATTTACCAATCTACCCTAAGGATCAAGTGTTGGTTTCTAAATAGGTAATTATTCTCCATATCCCTTTTCTTCACTGTCTACTCTTTGCCTGAGAACATCTATGTATATCTATGTATTTGATTTGTAGTGTTTTTTTAAAAGATTTGCAGTGTTTTGTAATGCCAACTTATAGTGCAATTTGTAGAGCACAGTTTTGTATTATAGACCAAAAAAAAATGTAACTCTAATTTTGTATATTCAATCCCTTATTGTGTTATGCTAAGAATAATCCTTAGAGAAATATAAACCAACTGGATCTTCTCTCATTTTAGATAGCTTTGGCTTTTCTAATGAGTGTCTTGGTAAAGAAATCTTTCCTCACTGGTCTGGTCATGTTCCTTCTCACCGTCTTTTGGGGAAGTTTGGGATTTACAGCATTGTACAGGCAACTTCCTACATCCTTGGAGTGGATTTTAAGCTTTCTTAGCCCCTTTGCCTTCATGCTTGGAATGGCCCAGGTGAGAAACAATCCAATTGTTGATTGATGGAATTTCAGAAACATCTTTTCTGTCTGGAATTCAGTTGTCTATAGTCATTTCTATGATTAGCGTTGTCAGATTTAAAGCCTCAGTGCCGATTACTGTGACATTGCAAAGATGAACTTTTTAAAAAAGATTTATTCATGTATTTGAGAGGGAGATTGAGAGAGAGACAATAGGGGAGAGGGACAGAGGGAGAGAGAATCCCAAGCAGACTCTGTGCTAAGTGCAGAGTCCAACACAGGGCTCGATCCCAGGACCCTGAGATCATGACCTGCACTGAAACCAAAAGTTGGTCACTTAACTGACTGAGCCACCCAGACACCCTGCAAAAATGAACTTTTAAAAGCTTTGGGCATACCGAGCTCAGCAAAATAAGCCATTTGGTGAGTGAAAAAAAGGAATGTCAGCGTATCATTCTTCATAGATGATCTAAAGCATTTTCTTGACTATTAATTATTATTATTTTTTAAAGATTTTATTTATTTATTTGACAGAGAGAGACATAGCGAAAGAGGGAACACAAGCAGGGGGGGTGGGAGAGGGAGAAGCAGGTTTCACGCGGAGCAGGGAGCCCTACATGAGGCTCAATCCCAGGACCCTGGGATCATGACCTGAGCCGGAGGCAGACACTTAACCAACTGAGCCACCCAGTGCCCCTTTGGCTCTTAATTAAATATGGATTTGATATTGCAAATCTAATTCTAATTATTCCAGCTCGAATTTTGACTTCATAACTGAACAACACACATGAATCTATAAACCACCATATGCAAGAAAAGAAAATCACAAGTTAAAAACACATTAACTGACCAGCGAATTTCATTTCTGCTCATCAAATGTCATTTCTCTTTAACTGATTCTCAAATTGAACTCACTTTGCTGTCCCTCCAATTAAATGGTAATGTCGATCATTGCATACATATCCGTTATTTAGTTCTTAATGAAAGGATTATTAATTATAAAAGACCCATTAACTTGAACATTATAGACAAGCCCACTTTTCCCACAGGTTCTCCTTAAACACACCAGTTTTGTTTTGTTTTGTTTTTCCAAGAGCATGAATTCTCTCTCATGTAGCCATTTCAAGGAGGACCACACTTTTGTCCTGTATCCTATTTGGTAAAAATTTGTCTAAGGTTGAGCTCAAATGTCATCTTTTCCCATATTTCCCTGCCTCCTCCTTTTAGGAGTTAATTGGACACTTAGGTAGTCAGGGCCAGGGTCCCCAACAAGAAAACAGAGAGCCAGGACAGCTAAGATGAAACCACACTAGCATCCTGTTTTACAGATTAGACAAGACCACAATGGCATCCTGTCTAGTAGCCTCTGCAGAAGTGACTTTTGCAAAACATCCTGAAACAAAACAATTAACCATAAAACATGGGTCACTACCACAAGTTGAGGCAGTTCATGTCCAAATGTCAGCCCAAAAGACCATCAGCATGTGAACAATAACCCAACAGGTAGACAGGTGCATGATCAAAGCCCTGATTGGCACCCCTTAGCAGCCAATCCACAAGGGGCCCACACTCAGGATGCTCAAGATAGATCTGCAAAAGAGCTTAGAAAAACCCCTAGATTTGAATACCAAAAGGGCAACCCTCTCAGGTCCCCTCCCTCTCCTGGAGCTTTATACTACCGCTCAATAAACTGCTTTGCTGCCCACCACTCTTTGTCTGGTCTACCTCTTCATTCTTCGAAGTGGCGTGTCCATGAACAACAGGCACCAAGGGAACAAAAATCTTGTAACACTCCTAATGCTCCAGTTTCACCTGGAACATACTTTAATCACAGCAGTTACTAAATTTCATTATAGTTGGTCATACACCTATGCCTTCCAAAAGATTTGAGAATTGTAAAGAAGGCAGTTTCATTCAACTTTGTGTTAATGGGAGGCAAAAAGTAGCTCTTACATGTTTACGCTAAACCTGTTTAAATTGTTTAAAATTTATCACAAAATTTAAAATTGCTAAATTGTTTAAAATTTATCACAAAACTAACGTCCTTTCTTTAACTACTTTTTAATTTTCAGCTTTTGCGCTCAGACTATGATTTGAATTCCAATGCATTTCCTAATCCATCGGACTACTCAAATCTGATAATAGCAACAAATTTCATGTTGGCTTTTGATCTTTTCTTCTATGTGGCACTGACGATTTATTTTGAGAAAATTTTGCCAAGTGAGTACTGATGTGATTAAAATCAAATATTATTTCCTAAAGACGAATCTCCTAACACATGTGTTATTTATATTTTAAAAACTACTTTTTTTTTAAAGATTTTATTTATTTATTTGAGAGAGAGAATGAGAGAGAGAGAGCATGAGAGGGGGGAGGGTCAGAGGGAGAAGCAGACTCCCCGCCGAGCAGGGAGCCCGATGCGGGACTCGATCCAGGGACTCCAGGATCATGACCTGAGCCGAAGGCAGTCGCTTAACCAACTGAGCCACCCAGGCGCCCTAAAAACTACTTTTTGCATCCAAAGGAAGGCAATGAACAAGGTCATTGCCAATGGCCACATTAGTTCTTTATTTCTTGTTACTTGACTGGTCAGAAGTACAGCTTGAATTTTGTTTATAGGATCACTGATCTTCGAATTTCACTGTGCTCTAAATGTAGTTTGTTTCTTTTTAAAAAGATGCTTAGAAAGCTATTTCCTAAATGGGTCTGGCTTGGTATTTAATCATGGAAATTTACAGTTGCTTTTGCCTAATTATTTTGCTCAGTGGTTCTTAGCCCTGGCTGTATTTCAGAACCACCTTGGGAACTTTAAAAAAAAAAAATACCAAGCACAATTCAACCCTAAGAGATTATGATTCATTTCATCAGTGGTGGGACTGGGCATCTATATTTTTAAAAATCTCCCCGGAGTTCTACAATAGGGAAGTCAATAGGTCATACATTTTTACTTTTATAGTAGATCTCAGGTGTTTTCACCACACACACACACACACACACACATACACACGCAGAAAAATGATAACCATGTGAGGTGATGATATGTTAATTTGCTTGATGATGGTAATACTTCACAATGTATGCCTGAATCAAAACATCGCATTATATACCTTCCATGTATACAGGTTTTATTTGTCAGTCATACTTCAATCAAGCTGTAAAGATTATGGAAGTTTCTAATGAAATAAACACATTGAGTATATATTTTTTTAAAGTTAACGATTCAACACTTGGTCAAAGGGACAAAGGAGAAAGAGTGAGGGCGAAGGTGCAGAGAAACATCTGGAAGCAGTGAACTGATCATGTTGTTGTTTTCAGATAATCCCTTAAGAACAGTAACTGTCTCTCCCTTTCAGAAGAGACCAGAATAATAGAGGCCAGAATCTACAATTTTGGCTAAAACATTTATTATACACTTGGAATTATTTTTATCATCCATTCACTAAGGCTGAATGTAAGCCTGAATTCAAACAAGGTGACTTTGTTCAAAATTCTTTGAAAGATAAGCAATATCAATGAGAGAAAGGAAAATTAACTGGCTAAAATGACAGAATCATGTCATGGGGAATCTGGTGGTAGAATGGACCCAGTCGAGCTATATGCTTTCATTCAATAGATTTCCTCATGAAGGGAAAGAGATAAGTACTAACTAATAACGTACCAAGTAACAGGTGTTTAGAAAGTGTTCGGTCAATATTGCACGAAGGAATGACTAAACACGTGAAAAGTACACATAAATTTGAAAACCCATGGTTAGTACCCTGGAGGTCGTTGCAGAATATTAGTGAAATATAATGTTTTTTTCATTTCATAATGTCTCTCAACATGTAGGGAAACAGAAATGATAATTAAATGCAAATACACAGTGGGTTAATTTCCAGAAAGAGGATCATGAAGAGTAAGTTTGCTTCAGAGGAAAATTATTATTTGGGGATGGAATAAAACATAAATACAAAAGAGCTTTTTAAAAAATTGCACTCTGTTAAATTTCAATAAATTATTTTGCCTCTTTCTCTCCCTTTGTTACAGTGTGTCCACCTTTTTCCTTAAATCCTGTTCTGTTTTCTCTTGGAATATTTGTATCCAATAATAACATTGGATACAAATTCTCAATTTCTTCTTCCTTTGTGGGTGGCATGACACCTGGGCTCCTAGATAGCATTCGGCATGCCTGGCACATCTTGCATTTGTATTCTAATAGCTGGCTTTCTTGGGGTCAGGGAAAGTCTTAACATTTATTTAAGTCCCTCCTGGATTTTTTAAAATTCCAGTTTCCTTTCCTCCTGTAGGAACAATGATTATAATAGAGACATCTTAGTGATTTTTTTTCCTTATGTGATTACACCTATCAAGGAAAATGTGTGCATTCTGTGTTGATGATGTGTTCAGATGTCTGGGCAAAGAGGTGACATTGTGCTGCTTTATTAGGATGACTCTTTCCCTTAAACTGGTGATTGACCCAGTATTTTTCTCCTGGTCATATAGATGAATATGGACATGGATATCCCCTCTTGTTTTTCCTGAAGTCCTCCTTTTGGTCACGGGAACAGAAAGCTGATCATGTGGTCCTTGAAGATGAAATAGATTCCGATCCTTCATCTAATGACTCCTTTGAACCAATGCCTCCAGAATTCCATGGGAAAGAAGCCATCAGGTAACAATGATGCAGATGGAGAGCAGGCCAAAGACTGAGAAGCTCAGTTCTCTTTTGTGGCCTACGGACAGTTCCCACCTATAACCCCCTCCACGCTACCTTCATCATTTCCCACTTCAAGTTTAGAGAAAAATTCCTTTAACCTGTTTTAGATCATATTGTTGATATTTACATTAAATACAAACTTAGATTTCACCAACAAAGATAATCCAAAGAAAACCTTTCCTGGATTCTCAATCTTTTCTCTGCTGTTTCTCTTCTCTGTCCTTGGCTTCTCTCATTTCTTTGCCTGGTCTCATTTATTCACACCTTGCCCCACCTCCTTTATCATACTCCCTATTTTTTTCTCGCAGTTTTTTAAACTTCTCTTTCCTCTTCTCTTGATTGCCTTTTCAAAGGGAATGAAAGAGTAGGGGAGAGGAAGGGAGAAAGGATCTGGAGACAGACACACAGGGAATTGAGGAAGATGTGCCTTAGAGTGTCATGCACATCTTCGTTTCCAGATGTGTGTTTCGTTTGGGGCCAGCAACTTTTCTTTCCAGATAAGAAAATAGGAAGAAAGTCCTCTAGATCCCTGACTGTTTGCATCTTCCTTGTCTGTCAGTGATCCCCACCTGTCAGCCCTCTGTGAGTGGTCTCAGGTTACCCCAGCCTACAGAGTTTCTAGAGCCCATGTCAGTTTTTAGTTTAGCCTGTTCCATATTTATCTTCTATCCTTATATTTGTCCTGTGACCTAAGCTAGGTTTAACTTCCAGCAGAGCAGCTGGGAGGGAGCAAAGTAATGGCTTTATTTAATGTGTTTCTGTGTTTCTTTTTGTATTTCTTCTATCTCTTTAGCATCTCACCCAACTGTAAGTGCTATGGAGTGATAGTAAATGGGATTAAAATAGAGTTAAGAATCTAATCAAACAATCCAATATGAATGGAACCTGAATCCTTTGATGAATTGTAAATGACAATATAAGAAACATAAATTTGGTTTAGTTATGGATTACATATTTATCTGATAGACTAAAATTAATAAAGTGCCTAGGATTCCAGATCTGTAACAGCACTGGGCATATGTTAATTCTATTCCTTTCTATTATCATAATCAACTAATCTAACTGATACCATTTTATGTTTATTGAATATTTATCATGTACAAAGCACTGTGCATGCAAGATGAAATATTTTACTCATCCTTCAACACAACCCTAAAACACTCAAAAGTTTCAGGTTGCAAAAGTTGAAACTTACCTGGAATAAGTACATTGGTTAAGGTAACAGCTACTAAAGAGTATATACTCATTATCTGAACCAACCCTAGACCTACCAAACCAGATTTTTCATACCTGGGACAAAAAAAAAAAAAAATCCTTATTTCTAAAAAAAAAGCCCAGGTGATTAGACTGTATACAGTTTTGTAAGTTTAGAAACCAGAATACCTATTAGAGTTTGTAATTATTCCTTTTTTATTATTTCCTAAATATAGTTCTTCCTCTTAGAGAGTTCTTTGAACACAGAGAACATGTATTTTTTTTTAAAGATTTTATTTATTTGAGAGAGAGAGTGAGAGAGAGCATGAGAGCGGGGTAAGGGGCAGAGGGAGAAGCAGGCTTCCCGCTGAGCAGGGAGCCCTATGCGGGGCTCCATCCCAGGACCCTGGGATCATGACCTGAGCCGAAGGCAGACACTTAACCGACAGCCACCCAGGCGCCCGAGACCATGTATTTTTAACACTACATAATATTTTGTACCTGAGATAGGGCCTGGAAGATGATAAGCACTCATTTATTTGTTAAATGCATAAATGAATGTCAGAGGTCAGCAAATTATCTATATTCCATTCCAGTGTAAGGTTTTATGATAATATATATGGCTAAGAACCAGTTACTCATGTGTATATAAAATGAACCCACCATTATTTTTATACACTCCTGCAAGATCTTGAGTTAGCTTCTCACAACATACCTCATGGTGTGTTCAGAAAATGAAAATCCCTTTCATTAAGAATGTGTAAGAAGCTAAATCATTAAAGCAAAAAGTTCTAATTCTCCATCAAGTATTAATTAATTTTAGAACCTATGCTGTGGTTCGTTTAATTAACCTCCTATCAATTTTCTGATTTCTGAGGGAGGATACAAATTGAACAAATTGCCTTGAGCTTCCATCTATGAAAACATTGTTTTAGCTGCGAGGAGTTTGATACCAGTCACTTTGTTTGACCTTGTACATATGTGCCCAACACCTGAACTTTAATATCTCCAGCAACTCATTTCCTGTTCTATTTGAATTTACCTATTCATTGCTCAAGTAAGAGTTTTCTGTAGTTTCAGACCTTGTGTCTGTCCTGTTCAAAGTCATGGACTTACCACTGAGTCCTGAACCCACCAAACATGGAAGGTGTTCTGAAAAGATCCCGTCAATAAGCTTCAATCTCACCTTTCTGTAGTTAGCAAGTGTATCTCTAATAGCCAGGCTGAAAATGACCAGACTCTGCTTGTAATAACTTTTTTTCAGTAATATGTGTAATCAAACAACACCTATGTGGATCATGAAAGTAACATGGGAATTGCTTTCAGGGCAGCCTGTGAATCCTCTGTCCTCAAAGATTGTTCCAAACAGTAGCAACAATATGTGTAGCCAAGTGCAAAGGTTTTTCTTGGAGATTTCACTTCCCCTTCTAGGACTGTACTTTATCTCTACTTTTGAACCCTCAACCAATATTTATCTGGTCTCATGGTGTACCTAGAAAGATACTTAGCATCACTCTGCCCATAAAACATCTGATATGATTTTTTGACTCAAGCTATCACATTTGAAATACTTAAATAGGAGTTAAAAATGGAATGTTTCAACTGTGAATGATCATTATTTATTATTTAGCATCAGAATAAATTTTAAGAAGCATAAGAAAATGACAAATCTTACTCCTTTTTTATTTTCCAACTGTGTTGTATTATCAATTCATTCACCTTCTTTGAGTCATTTTCCTTATCCATGAATTTGGATAGAAAGCCAAGAGTTAAGCTTCAAAATTGGATGGATAATGAAAGAGTTTGGGAACCTCCACAGGGACCTAAGGCAGGAGAATAGATCATCAGTTTAATATTTTTTAAAATGTATTCCAGAAAACAAATTTTGAATTTGTTATTCAGCTCATTGTATTCTTTGCATTTTCAGGACAGAAGGAGTAATCCATATGAATTCCAGGGATATTCCATGCCCTGGTTAATTTTGACATCCTCACGTACTCCTTATATTGCCATGAGCAGCATTGATGATTATAAGGTAATAACGAAACCTTCATTACTTTGTATGAATAGAAGCTGAAGGGTAATATAATGATAGGATTTTCCTATCATTAGGAAAATGATAGGGCTATTTATACGCGTTTAATAGAGCAGCCAACTCAGCAATAAGTCCTAAGATACAAAATTTTTTTAAGTCTTTATAAATATAGGGATAAATAAATAGATTACAGATAGAGAATGATTCTAAAATTTACATGGATATGCAGAGCCTAGAATAGACAAAATAACTTTGAAAAAGGAAAAAACAATGTTGGGTGAGTTATGCTTCTGACTTCAAGGCTTACTACAAAGTTATAGGAATGAAGAATGTGTTGTATTTATTTAGGAGAGTTATATGGGCATATGAAATGAAATAGACAATTCAGGTATTATCAGTTGAATTTCAGTAAAACTACCAGGGAATTCAGCAAAATTTACCAGAACAACCTGATATTGGTATGAGGAAAAAAGAATGTTCTCAACACTCACCTCACGCCATACTCAAAATTATTTTGAAATAAATCATAGATTTTGTGGTAGGCAGTTATTTCCTAGATGGGACAGAATAAGCATATACCTGCAGAGAAAATGAGAACTTGAACCTCATCAAAGTTAAAACCTTTTGCTCTTTGTAAAACACCAATAATAAAATAAAAAACTTTGGGCTGGGAGAAAAATATTCACAATACTCATTCATCTAACAAAAGCCTTGTATCATGCTTGCGTTGGTAGCACATAAACTAAAATTGGGAAGATACGCAGAAGAGTAATATGGTCCCTACACAAGGATGTCACAAAAATTTGTGAAGCATTCCATATTTAAAAAAAAAAAGAAGATTTGTGTCAAGAATATAAAGAACTCTTACTAATAGAAGATAGCCTAGTTTTAAAGATGGGCAATAAAAGACAGCCTAATCTTAAAGAGAGCCTAATTTTAATAAAATATAGCCTCAGTAATAAAAGATAGCCTAATTTTAAAGATGGGCAAATATTTGAACAAACACTTCACCAAAGAAGATATATAGAAGGAAAATGCTCCAATAAAAAGATGGCTGATATCATGAGTAATCAGGAAAATAGCCCCAATGAAGTCCCTCTGCTCATTAAATAAAATGAATAACATTAACATGACTGAAAATATCAAGTTTGTGAGGATATGGAGACACTGGAACTCTTATGCATTGTTGGCGGGAATGTAAAATGCACAATCACTTTTGGTTCTGTCTTATAAAATTAAAAATATATTTATTGTATGGTCCAGAATTTCTCTCCTAAGTATTTACCTGGGAGAAAAGAAAACATCTTTCCACAAACATTACTATTCTTGGTAACTTTATTCATAATAGCCTACAATCTGAAACAGCCCCAATTTCCATCAAGCTGTGAATTAATAAATAAATTCTTGTGAAGGAACAACTAAAACTGCATCAGCATTGGTACAACTCACAATCATTACACTGAGGAAATGAAGACAGAAAAGAGTAAATCCTGAATGATTTCATTTATAGGAAATTCTCAGAAAGGTAAAATAAATTCATAGTGACAGAAAGCAGACCTGTGGTTTCTTGCAACCAGTGCTAAAGGCTATTGACTACAAAGGAGCATGGGAAGTTGGGGGTTGGCGGGTAATGAAAATGCTCTATACTTTGTGAGTGTGAGACAAGAATACATGCATTTGTCAAACCCCTTGCAACTCTATACTTAACGGGGATATTTTTTATTGTTTCAAAATTACATTTCAAAAAAGTTAATGAAAAAGAGATGACTGAAATAAAAGGAAATGGTATTTTGAAAATGTGAGAACTTAGATAAAAAATAAATTTCAATGTTTAACTGACAATCTGTTTATACATTTTCATTCACAGACACTCTTTCATTAATCCCAATGAATTTTTAACGTATCTACACATATTTGGAGCATCTTGTAAGGTGATGATTCTGATTCAGTAGTTCTGGGTGGAGACAAATTTTGAGTGGCAGTCATAGGGTGGTGAATTTATGACTAATCAACCCAGGCCAACTCACGTTAGTTTTATTTACAGATCTTAATAGAATATCCTTTAATGGTTCCATTTTTGTAACTTATTACACAAAATGACCTTGCATAACCATCTTTATCTGTTTCAAACTTCCTCCCTCTCCCAAGTAATTCTGTTGTCCAAGGGAAGGGTGTGCTATCCGGATAATGTCCTCTTCTCTTCCTAGTGTAGAACCTCCAGGAATCTTGGGGAATGCCATTTGCTGGCCTGATGTGACTGTCAGTCATCCTGGTGTTAACATAGTCCCAATTTAGGGCGCCTGGGTGGCTCAGTTGGTTAAGCGACTGCCTTCAGCTCAGGTCATGATCCTGGAGTCCCTGGATCGAGTCCCGCATCAGGCTCCCTGCTCAGCAGGGAGTCTGCTTCTCCCTCTGACCCTCCCCCATCTCATGTGCTCTCTCTCTCAAATAAATAAATAAAATCTTTAAAAAAAAAAAAACATAGTCCCAATTTAAAAATGTCTCCCATGGGAAACACAAACACTCTCTTTCTCTGGCCACAATCCTATCATGGTTCTCCCAACACCGTGGCCACTGTCTGTCTGCCTCCGTTGGAACTTCTAATTCTTCCCCATTGTGCCTAAATTCTGGAACCCCTCAGAGTTGATCTCATAGCTCTCTCATCATGCTAGAGTCATTCTCTCCTTGGCAAGCTCATCGAACCCGAGGGCTTCAAACCCCCTTTACCTAACCCGTCACTCACAGCTTTGACCCCAGCCCAGATCTCTAATTTCTAACATTACCTCCAGGGCTGATGCAAACTCCCTTCTCAGGGTTGCTACTGGGAGCAGCATCACAGTCTCAAACTTCACGTCTCCAAAGCTGAATTTATGATATTCTTGAATGTGTACCCCCTTCCGTATTTCCTGCCTCCAGGGACGGCAGCACCGTGTACTCAGGTGCTCTGTCCGTAACCTAAAACCACAATTCGTCCCTCTCATGGCTTCAACCACAGATCAGTCCAGCACCAGAACCTTGTCAGTCATGTGAACCGAACAGGCCTATGCTGGGAGATTTTGATATGTATCCTTAGATCAGATTACATCTAAGATGGGAGCCTCATTTAGCTAATCAGAGACCACCAGCAAATGAATTTAACTATTTATAAGTAGTTAAGTAGTATTTTTAAATAGTTGATAAGTAGTTTTAAAATATGTAATTTAGTATGTTTATTTAAAGGAAGTCCTCACAGCTTTGCCTCTGAGGAGGGACAAAATGGAGTGGTTTTGGAGTAGGGGACTATTGTGTTTTAATGTGGAGAAAATAATCTGTTGATATTTGTTACAATGTTTATTGTATAGCATTCTGAATGATTCAACATGTTTAAAATGTTTTAATAATTTTAAAAAATAGGTCATTATACTTGAAAGC
>NW_027981789.1:0-1074 GCF_054177405.1 Leptonychotes weddellii
CTTCCAATTTTATGGTTTACATCTTTTTTTAAAATTATTTCATGCAATAGAGCTTTTACTTAGTGATTGGACCTTGAATTAAAAAAAAATTGTTAAAGTAACATATGCTCATGATATCATAAATTCAAGCAGTATAGGGAGATGAAAATCAAAGTTAAAGTCTTAAACACACACACACACACACACACACACACACACAAACCCCAAAGTTAGTCTTTTTCAAACTCCCGAACACTCATTTTCAGATCTCATTTTGTTTTGGATTGAGGTTACTTCTGTAACACTAAATTATATGTTTATACTGGCATTTGTTGATTTATCAAATTTAAATATTATCTACTGACTTCCCAATATAGAAGAGGAATTTAGATTATGTATAATATTTGCACCATCTTTTCCTTTTTCCTCTTCTTAACCAAAGTGTTCCACATATGTAACAGTTATTTTATATATATATTTTGTATTTATATATATTATATGTATATATTTATAATCTCAAATAATAAGGGTAAACTATTTCTTGATCCATCACTTTTGACACTACTGTTTCCCTCCCAGCTATTTAAGATGAAATTAGCACTCCCACCTCACTTCTGCCTTGTCCTTCATCACCTTCCAACTTCTCTCAGAATGCTGTTTACATTTTATTCTTTTCTGTAACTATAATTAAGGCTTCTTTGCTTTGTCTAGTGACTTTAAAAATTGAAAACCAATACATATCTCGAATATTATAGTTACAGAAACATTACTCACTGCAAGAACCGTGATTGAACCTGAGGACCAAGCCTGAGTCTTTTCAGGGAAAATGTCCTCTCAGCATCAAGGGCAAATTAACTCCCATTTTCTTAAGTGCATCAGAGGATCAGAAGAATGAAATACATTGATTGATTTCCCTTTTGAACTACACGTTTTTTACATAGTCTTTTGTCTACAGATTCTAACTTTTTTCCTTTTTTCACGAATCAGACGTCTTACTCTTTTCTGAAATATTTAAGGATTTGCTAAATACATTTCACCCCCCTCAGAAACAATACATGAGAGGTAGGCCTTCAGACTTTGCTGGATGGAGATTGA
>NW_027981790.1:0-203 GCF_054177405.1 Leptonychotes weddellii
TATCGAGGAGGGCACATTCTGCATGGAGCACTGGGTGTTATGCACAAACAATGAATCATGGAACACTTCATCTAGAACTAATGATGTAATGTATGGGAATTAACATAAGAATAAAAAAAAAAAAAGAAAGATAAGCTATTTCATGTAGTTCAGAGAATGTGCTCCACTGGTGCAAGACCATGTCCCAGCTTTAGAAGGTGAGA
>NW_027981791.1:0-203 GCF_054177405.1 Leptonychotes weddellii
TTAATTGCAGGAAACAAACTGAGGGTTGCTGGAGTGGGGGGTGGGGTGGGAGGGATGGGGTGACTGGGTGATAGACACTGGGGAGGGTATGTGCTCTGGTAAGCGCTGTGAATTGTGCAAGACTGTTGAATCTCAGATCTGTACCTCTGAAACAAATAATGCAATATATGTTAAGAAAAAAAAAAAGAAGAAGAAGAAGGTAG
>NW_027981792.1:0-203 GCF_054177405.1 Leptonychotes weddellii
TTTTTTTTTATTTTTTTTTAAAGATTTTATTTATTTATTTGAGAGAGAGAGAATGAGAGACAGAGAGCACGAGAGGGAAGAGGGCAGAGGGAGAAGCAGACCCCCCGCTGAGCAGGGAGCCCGATGTGGGACTCGATCCCGGGACTCCAGGATCATGACCTGAGCCGAAGGCAGTCGCTTAACCAACTGAGCCACCCAGGCGC
>NW_027981793.1:0-203 GCF_054177405.1 Leptonychotes weddellii
AATTAAGGAGTCGATCCCATTTACAATTGCACCCAAAACCATAAGATACCTAGGAATAAATCTAACCAAAGAGACAAAGGATCTGTACTCAGAAAACTATAAAATACTCATGAAAGAAATTGAGGAAGACACAAAGAAATGGAAAAACGTTCCATGCTCATGGATTGGAAGAACAAATATTGTGAAGATGTCAATGCTACCTA
>NW_027981794.1:0-203 GCF_054177405.1 Leptonychotes weddellii
ACTGTATATATTTTTTCTAAATCCACCTTTTCCATCTTGTTTCTATGCTACCTTTTTAGAGTACCAAGCCACCTAATTAGAAATCTCACAGAAGAACTTGGAAAATGCCATTGACATACTTTGAAGAAGAAATATGAAATATAGCCAATGACACTTATGCTGTTTTGATTATCCAGCTTACTAGTGTGGTCTGCTAATCCTCG
>NW_027981795.1:0-203 GCF_054177405.1 Leptonychotes weddellii
TTTTTTTTTTTTAAAGATTTTTTATTTATTTATTCGACAGAGAGAGAGATAGCGAGAGCAGGAACACAAGCAGGGGGAGTGGGAGAGGGAGAAGCAGGCTTCCCGCCGAGCAGGGAGCCCGATGTGGGACTCGATCCCAGGACCCTGGGATCATGACCTGAGCCGAAGGCAGACGCTTAACGACTGAGCCACCCAGGCGCCCC
>NW_027981796.1:0-203 GCF_054177405.1 Leptonychotes weddellii
ATTTTCTTACACAAATGTGAGCTTGCAAGGATTCCCCCAGGGAGAGAATGACATATTCCCTTGCCAATCTCACTTATCAACCTGACTGTTTATCTGTTATACATACACATGTGTGTGTGCACATTTACATATGTGTGTGAACGTACAATGCATATATTTATACAGAGACACATATATGTAAATATCTACATACACAGAGGGCT
>NW_027981797.1:0-203 GCF_054177405.1 Leptonychotes weddellii
AGGTAGCCTCTCTTCATCCTCTGAAATTCCCTGGAAAAGAAATAAAATGGAGCTTGCAGTAGCTTTCCCTGCCTGCCTGTCTTGTGTTTCTGCCCAATTTCCACATTTTAGAGGGGAGAAGAGTCACTGTGAGGGGCTCTCCAGAGACCCCACAGGCTGGGACAAGGAGCCAAGCCTTCCTTCTCTTCAGGCAGGGTCCTCCC
>NW_027981798.1:0-203 GCF_054177405.1 Leptonychotes weddellii
GCTTAGCCTGGTGATGGGTATTAAAGAGGGCACGTTCTGCATGGAGCACTGGGTGTTATGCACAAACAATGACTTATGGAACACTACATCAAAAACTAATGATGTAATGTATGGTGATTAACATAACATAAAAAATACAATAAAATAAAAATAAATCTAAAAAAACCCCACTCTATGGCAACTTTTTTCTCAGTAACTTTGTC
>NW_027981799.1:0-203 GCF_054177405.1 Leptonychotes weddellii
TTCCAGAAGTTAACAAATTCCTATTTATTTATTTGTTTGTTTCCAGACAGTTGGATAGACTCTAATTGTAGCAAAATCTCAGGGCACATTCTTAAATTTTAACACCAGACATACTGGTCGAATGATTTTTCTGTCAACATCTTTTTAAAAGATTTTCTTTCTTTCTTTCTTTCTTTCTTTCTTTCTTTCTTTCTTTCTTGAGA
>NW_027981800.1:0-1074 GCF_054177405.1 Leptonychotes weddellii
CGCATCTGAAGGCCTCCGTTTTCTCTGTGAAGGAGGAGGCAGACATTTGCTGAGGGCAGCAATAGAGAAGGATGTTGGTAGGATGTGATTCAGTGAGGGAGAAGGTTTTGATTAAAGGGAGGTGGAGGAGCATCTGGAAGAATGGTGGAGTTTGTCCAGTACGTCCATAACCTGGGTGCTCCTCATCATCATGGCAGGCCGCCATCTTCCCTTGTGGGTCACGGCAATCTGTCTGTTGTGTTCACTACTTTGTCTCTGGTACCTAGAACAGTGCCTGGCACAAAGGAGACGGTCAGTAAGCACTTATGGGATAAATGAATGAAGGTTGGGGGGCTCATTGGCAGTGGAAAGAAGACCCCCAGGAGACACAGGAGAATGAGCCGAGAGAAGGAAATGCAAGAGGTGAGAGAAGAGACTGGGAAAGATGAGGACGAATGGGATGGTGGGACCTGCTGGCCTCAGGGTACCACGTGGATGCAAGACATGAGCCCAGGTGCTACCAATGTCCTGGGGAGCTAGAAATGTGTTCCCCAGCTCAATGTTTGCCCAAGAGTCCAAACAGAAGGCTGCTAGAGGAGATTCTCATACTTTGCCCAGTGAGGTAGGCACTCCAGTGTTGGCTCAGAGAGCTTCCATCCTCCCTGGGAAACCAGGGGACCCTCAGAGCTTGGCTGCCTCGGTCATCCTAGGGAATAGCTGGAGAGTATCTTAGGCGGCAAGAAGTGACTAGAGCCCTGAAGGGCCCTTGCCCAGGTGGCTGGCGGGGAGAGGATTAACCACCAAACATCTAGAGGAATTAGGCCTTGATGACTTGGAGATTGAGCCTTTCCTTGGTGGAACCAGAAACCATCTGTGATGGCAACAAGTGACCAGGCCCATGAAGAAGGTCCTGCCCATAGAGCAGACTCTCAGAAAAGGTTTGTGGCATGGACAGAAGACCAAATGAATGATGTGACTGGGTGAGCGCTTGCATATCAGAAGGACATTTTCAATTTCAAGGCCAATGAGGGGGGGCATTATTTCCCCTGGACTCATCTACGTTCTTATATTTATTTATTTTTAATTTTTTTTTTT
>NW_027981801.1:0-203 GCF_054177405.1 Leptonychotes weddellii
GCAGCTGGAGCTGGCAAGGTCACCAAGTCTGCCCAGAAAGCTCAGAAGGCTAAATGAATATTATCCCCAATACCTGCCACCCCAGTCTTAATCAGTGGTGGAAGAACGGTCTCAGAACTGTTTGTGTCAATTGGCCATTTAAGTTTAATAGTAAAAGACTGGTTAATGATAACAATGCATCGTAAAACCTTCAGAAGGAAAGG
>NW_027981802.1:0-203 GCF_054177405.1 Leptonychotes weddellii
TTTCTTTTTTTTTTTTTTTTAAAGATTTTATTTATTTATTTGAGACAGAGAGAATGAGAGACAGAGAGCATGAGAGGGAGGAGGGTCAGAGGGAGAAGCAGACTCCCTGCCGAGCAGGGAGCCTGATGCGGGACTCGATCCAGGGACTCCAGGATCATGACCTGAGCCGAAGGCAGTCGCTTAACCAACTGAGCCACCCAGGC
>NW_027981803.1:0-203 GCF_054177405.1 Leptonychotes weddellii
AGCAAGGGACGTAAGAGCAGTCTATGAGCTTTAAAGTTCCACACAAATAAGACACACTTTGTTTTTTTTGCATTTATAAAAAATTTTATTATGTTATATTAATCACCATACATTAGGGGCGCCTGGGTGGCTCAGTTGGTTAAGCAGCTGCCTTCGGCTCAGGTCATGATCGCAGGGTTCTGTGATCGAGCCCCGCCTTGGGC
>NW_027981804.1:0-203 GCF_054177405.1 Leptonychotes weddellii
TTTTTTTTTTTTTTAAAGATTTTATTTATTTGACAGAGAGAGACACAGCGAGAGAGGGAACACAAGCAGGGGGAGTGGAAGAGGGAGAAGCAGGCTTCCCGCAGAGCGGAGAACCCGATGCGGGGCTCGATCCCAGGACCCTGTGATCATGACCTGAGCCGAAGGCAGACGCTTAACGACTGAGCCACCCAGGCGCCCCTACC
>NW_027981805.1:0-203 GCF_054177405.1 Leptonychotes weddellii
AGTGTAAGAAAGTGGTTCATTTTCATTCTTTTGTATGGCTGTCCAGTTTTTTTTTCCCCATTGTATATTCTTGCCTCCTTTGTCATAGATTAATTGACCATATAAGTGTGGGATTATTTCTGGGCTCTATTATGTTCCACTGATTTGTGTCTATTTTTGTGTCAGTACCATACTGTTTTGGTTATTCCAGCTTTGTAGTAGAT
>NW_027981806.1:0-203 GCF_054177405.1 Leptonychotes weddellii
TATGGCAGCACTTAAAAGTATATGGCAGGGCGCCTGGGTGGCTCAGTCGGTTAAGCGTCTGCCTTCGGCTCAGGTCATGACCCCAGGGTCCTGGGATCGAGCTCCATGTCAGGCTCCCTGCTCAGTGGGGAGTCTGCTTCTCCCTCTCCTGCTCCCCCTGCTTGTGCTCTCTCTCTGTCAAATAAATAAACAAAATCTTAAAA
>NW_027981807.1:0-203 GCF_054177405.1 Leptonychotes weddellii
AAGAAGACTCCCCGCCAAGCTGGGAGCCTGACATGGGGCTCCATCCCAGGACCTTGGGATCATGGCCTGAGCTGAAGGCCGACTCTTAACCATCTGAGCCACCCAGGTGTCCCATAAACCATACCTTAATATCTACATTAAGATGACTTAGCTATTCCTCTGTTTTTAATAGCATGACTAAATTTATCTAAGAGTTTTCGCCC
>NW_027981808.1:0-203 GCF_054177405.1 Leptonychotes weddellii
TGGCGGGCGCCTGGGTGGCTCAGTCGTTAAGCGTCTGCCTTCGGCTCAGGTCATGATCCCAGGGTCCTGGGATCGAGTCCCACATCGGGCTCCCTGCTCAGCGGGAAGCCTGCTTCTCCCTCTCCCACTCCCCCTGCTTGTGTTCCTGTTCTCGCTGTCTCTCTCTGTCATATAAATAAATAAAATCTTAAAAAAAAAAATAT
>NW_027981809.1:0-203 GCF_054177405.1 Leptonychotes weddellii
CTCTCATGAATAAATAAATAAAATCTTTAAAAATAAATAAATAAATATATTAAGCTTTGTACTAAAATGTCATTAAACAGACACTGGGGACGGTATGTGCTATGGTGAGCGCTGTGAATTATGTAAGACTGTTGAATCACAGACCTGTACCTCTGAAACAAATAATACATTATATGTTAAAAAAAAAAAAAAAAAAAAAAAGA
>NW_027981810.1:0-203 GCF_054177405.1 Leptonychotes weddellii
AGTAGGTAAAAGCTACAGGGAGATGGGGTTCAATGGAATCTAAGGGATGCTCTAAGAGCCAGAGCTAGCTGAGGAGAGGGAATAGAGGGCAGGACTTGGGGAGGGGGGGCAGTGATGGCCAGAGGTAGGCGGGACATTCCCCATCACTGGAATGTGGCTCCATGAACTGTCCCCAGGCCCACTCTGCCCTGAAGCCACGTGGG
>NW_027981811.1:0-1074 GCF_054177405.1 Leptonychotes weddellii
TTAAATAATATTAAATACTGTTCCCACCTGGAGTTCAACAACAAGAAAAGGAAGAGAATATCATAACCTGGCTGGAAAAGGAAGGAATAGACAAACTGTCCTCCAGAGAGGAGAATGTTTCTGGGAGGAGATAAAACATGTTGAAATACTCAATTCCTTGTCCAAAATCCATGAAAAGTGCTTCAGAGTGATTATGATGAAAAAAAAAATGCTAGGAAAGGACTAAAAAGATGCCAAGATGCTATGATGAGGATTATGGTGATGAGGGTGATGATGATGAAGAGGTTATTAATAGTAGTAAGTAGAACTTCGTGTTTAGTGAATGATTTCCAAGACGTTGAAAGAACAAAATAACAACCATATATTTATAGGTCAAACATATTTTGGTGGTGTGATAGGTCATGGTCATGAAACACAATTATGGAAGCTAAAATTATGGTCCTATACGCTTGGGTGCTTAGAAAATGTATCTTCATTTGGTTTTAAGGCCGTAGATAATTCCTAGATTAGCAAGTAAATTAGAATAATCTAATAAAATTGTTGTACACAGAATGAGCTAATTTTAGGCAAATAGTTGTAAAATGAGAGAACAGAGCCCACGTGGGGTATGACCCATCCGCCCCTGGAAGTATATAAAGGTCCTAGAAGAGGGAAGGATATCCAGACTTCAGAAATACCCTCCTACACTTCTACTGAAACCTCACCTCCCAACACCATGTGTGGTAACTACTATGGAAACTCCTGTGGTGGCTGTGGCTCCCGCTGTGGCTATGGCTCCCGCTGTGGCTATGGCTCCCGCTGTGGCTATGGCTCCAGCTGTGGCTATGGCTCCCGCTGTGGGTATGGCTCCAGCTGTGGCTATGGCTCCCGCTGTGGCTATGGCTCCAGCTGTGGATACGGCTCCCGCTGTGGCTATGGCTCCAGCTGTGGCTATGGCTCCAGCTGTGGATACGGCTCCCGCTGTGGCTATGGCTCCAGCTGTGGCTACGGCTCCCGCTGTGGCTATGGCTCCCGCTGTGGCTATGGCTCCCGCTGTGGCTATGGATCCGGCTGTGGCTGTGGCTATGGATCTAA
>NW_027981812.1:0-203 GCF_054177405.1 Leptonychotes weddellii
TATGGCAGCACTTAAAAGTATATGGCAGGGCGCCTGGGTGGCTCAGTCGGTTAAGCGTCTGCCTTCGGCTCAGGTCATGACCCCAGGGTCCTGGGATAGAGCTCCATGTCAGGCTCCCTGCTCAGTGGGGAGTCTGCTTCTCCCTCTCCTGCTCCCCCTGCTTGTGCTCTCTCTCTGTCAAATAAATAAACAAAATCTTAAAA
>NW_027981813.1:0-203 GCF_054177405.1 Leptonychotes weddellii
TATTTTTTTTTTTTTAAAGATTTTATTTATTTGAGAGAGAGAGAATGAGAGACAGAGAGCATGAGAGGGAGGAGGGTCAGAGGGAGAAGCAGACTCCCTGCCGAGCAGGGAGCCCGATGCGGGACTCGATCCAGGGACTCCAGGATCATGACCTGAGCCGAAGGCAGTCGCTTAACCAACTGAGCCACCCAGGCGCCCCGAGA
>NW_027981814.1:0-203 GCF_054177405.1 Leptonychotes weddellii
TCCCTCTCAAAATTTCAATGACATTTTTCAAAGAAATAAAAAAAAATCCTGGAATTGATATGGAAGTAGCCAAAGCAAGCTTGAAAAGAACAGAATTGGAAACACCGTACTTCCTGATTTCAAACTATCATACGAAGTTATAGTAATCAAACAGTATGGTACTGTCATGAAAATAGACACATTTACCAATGGAACTGAATTGA
>NW_027981815.1:0-203 GCF_054177405.1 Leptonychotes weddellii
ATACAAAAAAAAAAAAAAAAAGGATGCAAAGATTTGGGCTAGTTATTCAATCTACAAACCTGTTTGGAAGCAATGAGCTCAAAAAGAGATCTATTAAGGGGCACCTGGGTGGCTCAGATGGTTAAGCGTCTGCCTTCGGCTCAGGTCATGATCCTGGAGTCCTGGGATCGAGTCCCGCATCGGGCTCCCTGCTCTGCGGGAAG
>NW_027981816.1:0-203 GCF_054177405.1 Leptonychotes weddellii
GCTCTATTACAAAGCTGTCATCATCAAGACAGCATGGTACTGGCACAAAAACAGACACATAGATCAATGGAACAGAATAGAGAGCCCAGAAATGGACCCTCAACTCTATGGTCAACTCATCTTTGACAAAGCAGGAAAGAATGTCCAATGGAACAAAGACAGTCTCTTCAACAAATGGTGTTGGGAAAATTGGACAGCCACAT
>NW_027981817.1:0-203 GCF_054177405.1 Leptonychotes weddellii
TTTCTTTTTTTTTTTTTTTAAAGATTTTATTTATTTATTTGAGAGAGAGAATGAGATAGAGAGAGCATGAGAGGGGGGAGGGTCAGAGGGAGAAGCAGACTCCCCGCTGAGCAGGGAGCCCGATGCGGGACTCGATCCCGGGACTCCAGGATCATGACCTGAGCCGAAGGCAGTCGCTTAACCAACTGAGCCACCCAGGCGCC
>NW_027981818.1:0-203 GCF_054177405.1 Leptonychotes weddellii
CAATTCACTACCCAGAGCTGGATGTCCTTTATTCTTTTGTATGCATCTGCACACAGACTAAAAATCTACAGAGCACTAAAAACCCCACCATAATGAATGGCAGATATCAGAATTATACTCTGAGACTATTTCTCAACCTCAGCCACAGAAGAAATTTAGGCGAGGAAAATTCAACCATAAGACTCTTTTTTTTTTTTTTTTAC
>NW_027981819.1:0-203 GCF_054177405.1 Leptonychotes weddellii
ACTGTAGAAATGATCCCTGAAAGTACAGTCTTTCAAGTTGAATATATAGTAAAGGTAGTGGACTAACCATTTATAAAGCTAATATGAAGGTTAAAAGGCAAAAGTTGTAAAATTAACCATAACTACAAAAATTAGTTAAGAGATAAACAAAATAAAAAGGTGGAAAATATGACATCAAAAAAAATAAAGCATGGCAGAGAGGT
>NW_027981820.1:0-203 GCF_054177405.1 Leptonychotes weddellii
TTTCTTTTCTTTTTTTTTTTTTAAAGATTTTATTTATTTATTTGAGACAGAGAGAATGAGAGACAGAGAGCATGAGAGGGAGGAGGGTCAGAGGGAGAAGCAGACTCCCTGCCGAGCAGGGAGCCCGATGCGGGACTCGATCCCGGGACTCCAGGATCATGACCTGAGCCGAAGGCAGTCGCTTAACCAACTGAGCCACCCAG
>NW_027981821.1:0-203 GCF_054177405.1 Leptonychotes weddellii
GTTAAAGGGGATGCTGGAGGATCTGTGAAGACGGCATCACTGACCCTGGCAGGCAGATGAAGTCCGCTCTCTGAGACCCATCTTCTCCTCCCACCCATATCCTTGCAGCTTGGAGTAAATGCCATGACATCAAGTTCAGTAGCTATGGGCCTAGGCTCAGGAGTGAGAAATCCTGGATTTTATTTTTTTATTTTTTTTTTATT
>NW_027981822.1:0-1074 GCF_054177405.1 Leptonychotes weddellii
ATGCGTGGGGCAAGCTGATGTGGCAGAGAGACAATGGGATTCTCCTTGCGGCTTACCAGCGCCCCCAGGTCCTCAGCATCCAGGTGGGGAACAGAATCCAGATCGCTTCCCTGATGAATCCAGCGTCTCCCCGGGTTCAGGCGACTGGTCCTTCTACCCCGCCTGTCCGCTCCCTGTGTGTGTTACTCGGCTCATCCTCCTTGCTCGAGGCTGTTTTACAATGTCCCGATACACCGTGTCATTTGGGCATGTCAGCTTGGTCTGTAAGCTCAGCATCTGGGCCTGGGGTGGCCAGCTTGGGGTGCACTTGGAGCCACCACCTTGTCAAGGCGGCCCTTCCTCTCCCACGTGCTGATTTGCAAAAGGGCGCTTTGGAGCAAGAGACAGCCTTAAGTTTGTGACCCTCCCCCGACCGCTGGTGCATAGGTGTGACGTTCACTTGGACGAATATCCAAGTCCGCATGGATCCAGAATGAGAAAAGGAATTAGAACAAATGACGGGAGTCTTGGAGATTTCTGGGTCTTTCGTTTGTGTTTTGTTTTTCAAGATCTCTTTAGGCGGTTTCCCGGAAACGTTTGCATGGAGAAGCTTCCGATCCGCACCTGGCTTCCTTCCGCACCTGGACTCTGGGGCGGGGCCAGCGAAGGGCCTGCAGCTTGCGCGGCCTGAGCTCCGCGGAGAGTCCCGTTTGCAGGTGCACGGGGAGAAGAGAGCCCGACCCGCCCGACAAGTTCACGTCCCCTCTCAGTCCCAGTTGCCTCCTCTGGGTCTGGCCTCGGGGCGAACGGACACGCAGGGGCGTCTGCAGACTCTCACAGCCCGGGAGGTGGGGCTGGGAGGGAGAAGAGGCGGCTCCCTGAGGTGCACTGAGGCGCCCCCACCCGCCCCCGCAACTCCTACCCCTCCGCGTGCTCCCCAAACTGGGGCCCAAGAATCATCGGGGAGCTTAAAACACAGATTCCCACAGGCATCACCTCCAAATAGGCTGAGCCCACAGCCCCGGATGGGGCCCGGGAATATGCATTTCTATCCCGCTCTCCAGGGGATTCTGATTTGGATCTGCCAACCGTACG
>NW_027981823.1:0-203 GCF_054177405.1 Leptonychotes weddellii
ATGTATATCAAAATTTTAAAAGAGGACTGTAATCAGGAAGGGGTAGGGATGTATTCTGAGGGCCAGTAATATTCAATTTCTTGACTTGGGTGGTAGATACACTTGTTTACTTTATAACTATTGGTTAAAGTATGTAAGTCGATTGTATTTTTTCTCTATGTTATATTTCACAATTTAAAAATTGTCCAGGGGTATGTGCTCTG
>NW_027981824.1:0-203 GCF_054177405.1 Leptonychotes weddellii
TAGGTGGTATTTTTGTTTCGGGTGATGGGAGCGATACAAATAGAGAATGGGGTCAGGTGAAGGGTTTTTGCTGAGACTCTGATAAATACTGAGAAGAGCACAGCTCCCATTCCAGCAGCCCATTCCCTGGAAGCACATAGAGCGAATTGTCCAATTATCCTGGAGGCAGAAATGTCAGATGATACAAGCGGAGGAAGAGAAAG
>NW_027981825.1:0-203 GCF_054177405.1 Leptonychotes weddellii
GCAGGGAGCACTGGGTGTTATACGCAAACAATGAATCATGGAACACTACATCAAAAACTAAGGATGTAATGTATGGTGATTAACATAACATAATTAAAAAAAAAGAATACAGCAGTTTACTTTTTTGTAATGCCTCTGTCCCTGCAAAATGAACAAAGCTTTCAGAATTTCTAAAAGAAAGGAAGCTAGTTTCACTGGAGCCA
>NW_027981826.1:0-203 GCF_054177405.1 Leptonychotes weddellii
CAGTGCTCCATGCAGAACGTGCCCTCCTCAATACCCACCACCAGGCCAACCCATCCTCCCACCCCCCTCCCCTCTAGAACCCTCAGTTTGTTTTTCAGAGTCCATCGTCTCTCATGGTTCGTCCACCCCTCCGATTTCCCCCGCTTCATTCCTCCCCTCCCGCTACCTTCTTCTTCTTCTTTTTTTTTTCTTAACATATCTTG
>NW_027981827.1:0-203 GCF_054177405.1 Leptonychotes weddellii
AAATGAATTTCCCCTCATTTCTTGTTTCCTGGCTCTATTGGTATCTAACCACTTATTCTGTGATTAATTCATTACACGCACAGATACTGACAGGGTGTCCAATGTGTGTTAGGTGCTACTCTATGTACAAAATGAGAGAGTATCTGTCTTCACACAGCTCATTCTGGCAGGAGACAGGGAGCAGTAAATACCACAACCCTATA
>NW_027981828.1:0-203 GCF_054177405.1 Leptonychotes weddellii
ATATTCATACCGCCTACTCACTAGTGTGCTGTTGTGACGCTAAAAGTGATTTCCTCCAAGTAGAGACTGGAGCGCAGTAACTGTCTGGTGCTTCACAACTGCTCTGTAGGTGTTCAGGTATCGACGGTCTACAGAATGAGCTGGACACCTGGTAGTGGGTGAAGCCAGACACGGGACTTGGATGGCTCCACTGCATGGGCGAC
>NW_027981829.1:0-203 GCF_054177405.1 Leptonychotes weddellii
GACAATGTGTAAGATATTTATAAAGTCCAGGGGTGGTGATGCTAAAAGAATCATGAAAGCAAACTGAAACACAAAATAAGTAATAATTCCAGTGCAGGAAAATGGCTGTGTTCCATGATGGAAGGTGTTCTGAGTAGTCAGTTTGCCACTGGGAAGCTGGCTGTTCCCCAAGGTGTGCTAACTATTAGAATCTCAGTTTCGTT
>NW_027981830.1:0-203 GCF_054177405.1 Leptonychotes weddellii
AGATGATGGACTCTGAAAAACAAACAGGGTTCTAGAGGGGAGGGGGGTGGGAGGATGGGTTAGCCTGGTGGTGGGTATTGAGGAGGGCACATTCTGCATGGAGCACTGGGTGTTATGCACAAACAATGAATCATGGAACACTTCATCTAAAACTAATGATGTAATGTATGGGGATTAACATAAGAATAAAAAAAATAAATAAA
>NW_027981831.1:0-203 GCF_054177405.1 Leptonychotes weddellii
GCTGACCCCAGCATCTCTGTCCCAGAGGGGCAGCTGGTGCCTTCGGAGCCGGGGAGCTGCGGCCAAGCCGGTTCCCTCCTGCCCGCCCTCAGCCAAGGCTTCCTCTCCCTGTTCTTTTGCCCCCCTCCCCGCCCCAGTTCACAGCAGTTTCAAATTAAAGTACCTCTCAGGTCTGTGGTCTGCCCTCTCTGTGGGGTGTGGGG
>NW_027981832.1:0-203 GCF_054177405.1 Leptonychotes weddellii
TTCTTTTTTTTTTTTTTTAAAGATTTTTTTTATTTATTTATTTGAGACAGAGAGAATGAGAGACAGAGAGCATGA
Organism: Leptonychotes weddellii; assembly: GCF_054177405.1. Lineage (NCBI taxonomy): Eukaryota > Metazoa > Chordata > Mammalia > Carnivora > Phocidae > Leptonychotes > Leptonychotes weddellii. Next base: position 76 of record NW_027981832.1, read on the forward strand.
GAGGGAGGAGGGTCAGAGGGAGAAGCAGACTCCCTGCCGAGCAGGGAGCCCGATGCGGGACTCGATCCTGGGACTCCAGGATCATGACCTGAGCCGAAGGCAGTCGCTTAACCAACTGAGCCACCCAG
>NW_027981833.1:0-1074 GCF_054177405.1 Leptonychotes weddellii
TGTATTTGAAAATGAACAAATATAATTCTGGTTGTCACAATTATGAATGTATGTGTGGCAGGAGGGGTGAATATGCCTTGGTCTTCATTGAGCCTGTACTAAGTATACTCAATAGCATGCAATGTACAGCAGAGATTTACACAAATGAACTATCCTGTCAATGGGACAATAACACCCATATTGCGGAGTTGAGCTCAACAAAATTCAATATCAACCAATATCATCTTGTGTTCATATATTCACTCACAAATCTTTTACCTTATTTTATATTCCAAGCATTTAATTACCCAATGAGGATAACAGAGGGAAAAAAAAAAATTCCCTTTTCTGAAGAGACTAAACATTTGTTAGAGTGAATGGAAAATGAAACAAATTAGTTTATAATTTTTTTCCTTTTGATAAGAATGATTGAGGCGCAATTTTCTTTTCTTTAAAATTTTGCAGTCTGGGACGCCTGGGTGGCTCAGTCATTAAGCGTCTGCCTTCAGCTCAGATCATGATCCCAGGGTCCTGGGATCGAGCCCCGCATCGGGCTCCCTGCTCAGCGGGAAACCTGCTTCTCCCTCTCCCACTCCCCCTGCTTGTGTTCCTGCTCTCGCTGTCTCTCTCTCTTTCTGTCAAATAAATAAATAAAATCTTTAAAAAAAATAAATAAAAATAAAAATAAATAAAATTTTGCAGTCTTTTTGGTATGTGTATCAATGTATGTTAAGGTAATTAGTTATACCCCAAAAGATTATACATACGTATTCTTTTTATTGCTTTATCCACCAATCCTAAATTCTGGACTCTCATCTAACAAAATAGCACACTTTTTTCCCTCCCACTCTGTTCAAAGAGATAAGTTTAGAGTACTTTCATTCTGTTAGTTTACCACCCAAAGAAGATGGATTTTCTTTCCAGGTTGAGATATTAGGAGCACACCAAACAGTTTTTTGGGTGATAGACCATAGTGGTCTAAAAACAAAACAACATCAAAGTGATTGTTTTTTCTTAGAGACAAATACCACATCCTACAGGAATATAAAATAGTATATACACACAATAAATACCTTTTTTAACAACTCATTTGTG
>NW_027981834.1:0-203 GCF_054177405.1 Leptonychotes weddellii
ACTGTCGGGCGCCTGGGTGGCTCAGTTGGTTAAGCGACTGCCTTCGGCTCAGGTCATGATCCTGGAGTCCCAGGATCGAGTCCCGCATCGGGCTCCCTGCTCGGCAGGGAGTCTGCTTCTCCCTCTGACCCTCCCCCCTCTCATGCTCTCTCTATCTCATTCTCTCTCAAATGAATAAATAAAATCTTTAAAAAAAAAAAAAA
>NW_027981835.1:0-203 GCF_054177405.1 Leptonychotes weddellii
CCCATTGGAAATACAAATAGCTATCTTTTTTGAAGATCAAATAGTTAATATGTGCTCTTTTACCTTATACCTAACACACAAAACCTATGGTGGTGTTTCCCAAACATAGATGCAATTATAAAGACTTTGAACACAGAATATGGATTAACCACTCACGAAATTCATGCTTTCAGGAACATAGTTTGGGAAATACTGGTTTAAAT
>NW_027981836.1:0-203 GCF_054177405.1 Leptonychotes weddellii
TTCCAGAAGTTAACAAATTCCTATTTATTTATTTGTTTGTTTCCAGACAGTTGGATAGACTCTAATTGTAGCAAAATCTCAGGGCACATTCTTAAATTTTAACACCAGACATACTGGTCGAATGATTTTTCTGTCAACATCTTTTTAAAAGATTTTCTTTCTTTCTTTCTTTCTTTCTTTCTTTCTTTCTTTCTTTCTTTCTT
>NW_027981837.1:0-203 GCF_054177405.1 Leptonychotes weddellii
CTAACATCACCAGACATTTGTAAAATCATTTTATTTCCCACATTTTTCTCAAACCCCTGAAATAGCAGGCAAAACAAGAGCGATTTCTCAGATGCTTAATTAGAACTTAAGTTGTGTTTTATTTTGTTGTTTGTTTTCCTTTTCCCAGTGGCTGAGGAATAAGACAACTCCCAAGAGAACTGATGCTGTCCCTTCAACATCTG
>NW_027981838.1:0-203 GCF_054177405.1 Leptonychotes weddellii
CAGGAACACCCTGCCAGCCCCCCAAAGCCCTCAGTAAAGGTCACCCCACAGGCCTTAGGTGATGAGTGATCTTGTGCATACAAATCAGCAAACTCCCATAACTGACCCCGGGGCAGAAGTGAAGAAACAGCTGGAAGATTCAGTGCAAAGAATAAGCATTTAGCTAAAGCCAGAAGTCCTTGTCCATGCTGGAAATGAGCGAT
>NW_027981839.1:0-203 GCF_054177405.1 Leptonychotes weddellii
ACCTAGGCGCCCGGTGTTGATAGTTTTAAGGAGACATGTTTAAATTCAACAGTGGCCTGAAGAATGTTATAACCTTGGGGGCACAGTCGGTTGAGCACCCAACTCTGGGTTTTGGCTCAGGTCATGATCTCAGGGGATTGAGCCTCGAGTCTGGCTCCGTGCTGAGCACGGAGTCTGCTTGAGATTCTCTCTCCCTCTGCCCC
>NW_027981840.1:0-203 GCF_054177405.1 Leptonychotes weddellii
AAGAGGTTACTACCTCAGGTGAAATGAATTAGATGACTGAAATTTTTTTTTTTTTTCCTGGGGATGAGTTATTATTTTTTTTTTATTCTTATGTTAATCCCCATACATTACATCATTAGTTCTAGATGAAGTGTTCCATGATTCATTGTTTGTGCATAACACCCAGTGCTCCATGCAGAACGTGCCCTCCTCAATACCCCCCA
>NW_027981841.1:0-203 GCF_054177405.1 Leptonychotes weddellii
AACTCCCGGTCTAGACTCAAGAAAGTAATAGAGAAAATTAACAATGTAGTTCAACTTAACTTTGTGTCAAGCCTGTAGCCTTTATATTGTAAACAGCACAAAACGTTGAGGAATAACTGTATTTGTAAACCACGGTCGAAGAAGTTGCTCAACATCAGTGATGAAATTCTGAAGTCTTTTGGGCTTCATTTCTGTCTTAATGT
>NW_027981842.1:0-203 GCF_054177405.1 Leptonychotes weddellii
GGAGGAGTAGGAGACCTGGATTTCGTCTCCTCTCAGGAATTCAGCTGGATAGGGATCAAACCATTCTGAACACCTACAAACTCAACAGGAGATCGAAGAAAAGAAGAGCAACAACTCTCTCATCAGAAAAGCGACCACTTTCTGGAAGGTAGGACATGCGGAGAAGTGAATCCGAGGCGATATTCGGGAGGATAGACGGCGGG
>NW_027981843.1:0-203 GCF_054177405.1 Leptonychotes weddellii
AAAAGACATCATAAATCTTTTTTCATTTTGTTATTTTTTGTATTTTTATTTAGATATAATTCCCATACCATGATTCACCATTTTTAAAAATTTATTTATTTATTTTTGATGTAGTGTTCCATGATTCATTGTTTGCGTCTAACACCCAGTGCTCCATTCAATACGTGCCCTCTTTAATACCCATCACCAGGCTAACCCCGGCG
>NW_027981844.1:0-1073 GCF_054177405.1 Leptonychotes weddellii
CAGCATGAGAGAGGAGAGGGTGAGAGGGAGAAGCAGGCTCCCCGCTGAGCTGGGAGCCCAACGTGGGACTCGATCCCAGGACCCCGGAATCATGACCTGAGCCGAAGGCAGTCGCTTAACCAACTGAGCCACCCAGGCGCCCTGTATCCCAAAATTTTAAAGAGAGAACAACTTATATATATTCCAAAAATAAGGTTAACTACTTGGAAGGGATAGAATATGACTCTAAAAATGAAAAATAAAAAAGATTTTTTAAAAAGGGGATTGATAAGATGTTGGTTGAAAAAGGGAAAAAGGAAAATTAAAAAAAAAAGAAAAAGAAAATTAAAAAAATAACTTTGAAAGACTAAAGAATCATGTGGAAAAAAGCCATGAATTCTATGTGCAGTATGCCCCTAGCGCTGGAGTTCTGCGGTTCTCATTGATTAGTAAACTTGGTCTTGGCTGGCTGTTCTTGCTGATCTTCTCGGGGAAGGGCCTGTTGCCTTGGTTCCCAAGTGTCTTTGCTGGAGGTGGAATTGCCCCACCCTTGCCGGGTCTGGGCTAAATAATCTGCTCGGTTTTGCTCTTGGGAGCTTTTGTTCCCTTCAAGCTTTCCGTACAGCTTTGGAGGACGAGAGTGAAAATGGCGGCCTCTTAATCTCCACCCCAAAGGATCCAAGAACTCAGGGCCCCCAGAAAAAAGCAGTCAATCACTCCCATCTTCCTGGTCTCCAGCCACACTCCATGCTCACCGGGCCTGTGACTGAGCATTTCTATCTCTGGCACACGACCCCATCTGGAGTCTCCAAACCCAGCAGATCCCTGGGGCGCACTCCCGTGCCACTCCTCCCGGAGGAGGAAGGCGAGTCTCCCCAGATCTGCTGCTTGTTGGGTCCCTGCTGGAAGATCAGTGGCCTGACTGTGCCACGGATCACAGTTTATGGCAACCCCGAGCTGAGAGCCCACTCCTCATCTCTGTTTCTGCAGCCAGCTTCCCTGCTCTGATACCTGGGAGCTCTGCCATACTCAGGCACCCCCGTTCTTTCTGTGACCCCGAGGGTCCTGAGACCACACTGTCCCAGCGAGGGTCC
>NW_027981845.1:0-203 GCF_054177405.1 Leptonychotes weddellii
TTTCTATCCTTTTGTAGGCCATTGTACTTTAATGTCTTTTGATTAACTACTGTTCTTAAAATTAATGTTGTTGATATTTCAATGTTTAATGCATACTGTTGAACAAATCATTACTACAAAATCAGAAAAAAATCTTATATTTCCTTCCTTCCTTCCTTCCTTTTCTTCTTTCTTTCTTTCTTTCTTTCTTTCTTTCTTTCTTT
>NW_027981846.1:0-203 GCF_054177405.1 Leptonychotes weddellii
TCCATCTCTCGCTGTGTCTCTCTCTGTCAAATAAATAAATAAAATCTTTAAAAAATAAAAAATAAAAAAATAAAAAAAAATAAAAAGGGAGAATAAAGGGACAAACTTCAGAATCCAGTCTTCACCTTTCCCCTTACTCAACTTCCGGCCCCCACCCTCACCCAGGAACTCCGAGAACTGACCTCAGCGTCCTTCCGTTCTGC
>NW_027981847.1:0-203 GCF_054177405.1 Leptonychotes weddellii
CAGGAACACCCTGCCAGCCCCCCAAAGCCCTCAGTAAAGGTCACCCCACAGGCCTTAGGTGATGAGTGATCTTGTGCATACAAATCAGCAAACTCCCATAACTGACCCCGGGGCAGAAGTGAAGAAACAGCTGGAAGATTCAGTGCAAAGAATAAGCATTTAGCTAAAGCCAGAAGTCCTTGTCCATGCTGGAAATGAGAGAT
>NW_027981848.1:0-203 GCF_054177405.1 Leptonychotes weddellii
TTTATTTTTTTTTTAAAGATTTATTTATTTTGAGAGAGCGAGAATGAGAGAGAGAGAGAGTACATGAGAGGGGGGAGGGTCAGAGGGAGAAGCAGGCTCCTCGCCGAGCAGGGAGCCCGATGCGGGACTCGATCCCAGGACTCCGGGATCATGACCTGAGCCGAAGGCAGTCGCTTAACCAACTGAGCCACCCAGGCGCCCTC
>NW_027981849.1:0-203 GCF_054177405.1 Leptonychotes weddellii
TTTTTTTTTTTTAAAGATTTTATTTATTTATTTGACAGAGAGAGACACAGCGAGAGAGGGAACACAAGTAGGGGGAGTGGGAGAGGGAGAAGCAGGCTTCCCGCGGAGCAGGGAGCCCGATGCGGGGCTCGATCCCAGGACCCTGGGATCATGACCTGAGCCGAAGGCAGACGCTCAACCGACTGAGCCACCCAGGCGCCCCT
>NW_027981850.1:0-203 GCF_054177405.1 Leptonychotes weddellii
GGTTAAGGGGATGCTGGAGGATCTGTGAAGACGGCATCACTGACCCTGGCAGGCAGATGAAGTCCGCTCTCTGAGACCCATCTTCTCCTCCCACCCATATCCTTGCAGCTTGGAGTAAATGCCATGACATCAAGTTCAGTAGCTATGGGCCTAGGCTCAGGAGTGAGAAATCCTGGATTTTATTTTTTTATTTTTTTTTTATT
>NW_027981851.1:0-203 GCF_054177405.1 Leptonychotes weddellii
CCCTCATCGGGCTCCCTGCTCGGCGGGAAGCCTGCTTCTCCCTCTCCCACTCCCCCTGCTTGTGTTCCTGCTCTCGCTATCTCTCTCTCTGTCAAATAAATAAATAAAAATCTTTAAAAAATAAAAATAAAAATATTTACCATATGGCCCTTTATGGAAAAGTTTGCCCACAAAGGGGACTCAGGGTTTTTTTTAATGATTCA
>NW_027981852.1:0-203 GCF_054177405.1 Leptonychotes weddellii
AGCCTAGGAGATGCTCCTCTACTCAAGCTTTGAGATGATTATAGCTCTGGCTGACATCTTGATTATACCCTTGTTGAGAGACCCTAACCAAAGATACCCAGCCAAGCCACACCTGGATTCCTGAACCACAGGAACTGTGAGATAACAAATGTTTGTTGTTTCAGGAAGCTAAATTTTGGAACAATCTGTTACACAGCAACAGA
>NW_027981853.1:0-203 GCF_054177405.1 Leptonychotes weddellii
CTTCTTTTTTTTTTTTTCTTAACATATATTGCATTATTTGTTTCAGAGGTACAGATCTAAGATTCAACAGTCTTGCACAATTCACAGTGCTTACCAGAGCTCCTCTCCCCCTGCCCCTCCCCCTGCTCACTCACTCTCTCAAATAAATAAATAAATAAAATCTTTAAAAAATAAAATACAATCTTAATAAAAAAGAGAGGCTG
>NW_027981854.1:0-203 GCF_054177405.1 Leptonychotes weddellii
AGCCACCGTGGGGACACTGAGGCAGGAGTTTGTCTCAGGTCCCGCTCTTTCCTGCCTCAGAGCCGGAAGGGCCCTCAAGGTTCCGGAACGCATTCACAATTCCTGGATTTGAGGCCTGAGTCTGTTACTTTGGGTGTGGGGCTTCAGGCCAGCTTTGGGCCAATTCCAACATCCTCAAAGCGTTTAGGGACAACTTTTTTTTT
>NW_027981855.1:0-1073 GCF_054177405.1 Leptonychotes weddellii
ATCCCAGACAGCCATGGATCCTGTTGGCGACAGCCCTAGTCCGTCACGTGCTCTAGATCCGTTCGCTGTCCTCCGTGGTCTGTGCCGCACCCCAGCTGGATTGCGCCACTAGCCTCTTGAGGCCCCCCCTTCTTTCCAGCTCTCCCTGTCCCCACCTAACCCACTCTTCTCCTACCACGCCTGCAGGTCAAGCTCCCTTCCGTGTTGGCCTCTGAGTGCGGGGTCCTCTCTGCCGGCATTGCTGCCCCACAGCTGTTTGAGTGAGCCCCCTTCTTCGTCCTCCTCCCTGCAGCCCTCCAGCCCTGCACTTGGAGAGGGCACTCATCCTGTCCCTGGTCCACGGCTTGCTTCGCTGCAACGGTGGTGTCCTCATCTACCTGCTGACTTGCAGCCCAGAATAAACACTCATCTGTGGAAACTGAGTGAGGTACTCTGACCCATAATGCTCAGGTGCTACCTGCCCTCTCTAAGTCAGCCAGGCGTGCTCTTGCCTTGGGCCTCGGGTCATGCTGTTCCCTCTCCTGGGAATGCCCTTCCCCTCCTGGTTCTGCTCATAAACTTCTACCATGCAAGGCTCAGCCCAAGTGCCTCCTCCGCAGTGATTCTTTCCTCGGCACCCCCCCCGAGAACTGACCCTCTCTGTGCTACTGCATGTCCTACTGATGTGTGTGAAAGCAAGTGAGGGAGAGCGTGAAGCAGTATGGAACAGCAAAACCAGCATGGAGCACCATGGAGCAGCTAGGAGCAGCATGGAATAGACATGGAGCAGACATGGAACAGCATGGAGCAGCATGGAACAGATACGGAGCAGCATGGAACAGCATAACCAGCATGGAGCACCATGGAGCAGTAGGAGCAGCATGGAATAGACATGGAGCAGACATGGAACAGCATGGAGCAGCATGGAACAGATACAGAGCAGCATGGAACAGCATAACCAGCATGGAGCACCATGGAGCAGCTAGGAGCAGCATGGTATAGACATGGAGCAGGCATGGAACAGCATGGAGCAGCATGGAACAGATACAGAGCAGCATGGAACAGCATAACCAGCATGGAGCACCATGGAGCAG
>NW_027981856.1:0-203 GCF_054177405.1 Leptonychotes weddellii
GAAGAAAATGATATTTAATACTAAAATATTTGCAAATATGAACTGTGGACAGTGACTACAGCTTTTGTTAACTTACAAAAGAATCTTTGATTGTCTCGTCCCCACAAAGAGAAAAGCCTCTGGATAGTGAGAGAGGCTAAATTGAGTTGTCTGTTGGCCAATCCAGGCTTGAGTAAATCTCTTCTCATTAAAAAAAATTTTTT
>NW_027981857.1:0-203 GCF_054177405.1 Leptonychotes weddellii
AACATTGACATTCAGTACAACTCAAAATTTAATAACACATGAACCCTTACCTCAAGGAACTTGCTATCTAGTAGTGAGACAGACACTAAGAAAATGATTACAATATTGTACTATAATTAGATAATAACAATAAATAATTGGTTTAGGGGTTAAATAGTACAAAGAAATTGTGCAATTAAGAGATTTTGTATTAACAGGCAATA
>NW_027981858.1:0-203 GCF_054177405.1 Leptonychotes weddellii
CTTCTTTTTTTTTTTTTAAAGATTTTATTTATTTATTTGAGAGAGAGAGTGAGAGAGAGAAAGAGCACAAGAGGGGGGAGCGGGAGAGGGAGAAGCAGACTCCCTGCTGAGCAGGTAGCCCGATGCGGGACTCGATCCCGGGACTCCAGGATCATGACCTGAGCCGAAGGCAGTCGCTTAACCAACTGAGCCACCCAGGCACC
>NW_027981859.1:0-203 GCF_054177405.1 Leptonychotes weddellii
TTTTTTTTTTTTTTAAAGATTTTATTTATTTATTTGACAGAGAGAGACACAGCGAGAGAGGGAACACAAGCAGGGGGAGTGGGAGAGGGAGAAGCAGGCTCCCCGCAGAGCAGGGAGCCCGATGCGGGACTCGATCCCAGGACCCTGGGATCATGACCTGAGCTGAAGGCAGTCGCCTAACCAACTGAGCCACCCAGGCGCCC
>NW_027981860.1:0-203 GCF_054177405.1 Leptonychotes weddellii
ATGCACTGGAGAGGTTTAGGTTTTATTTTAATGTAATAGGTAATTCGTAGAAAAATTAAAGAAAACATGGTGTGATCTTATGTGCATTATATAATATAAATATAATAATGGTTTGGTGCACTGTGAGGGAATGGATTATAAGAGGCAAGAATATAAATAGCGAGACCATTTAAATGTCTATTGTGGAACCCAAATGTGCGATG
>NW_027981861.1:0-203 GCF_054177405.1 Leptonychotes weddellii
TTTCTTTTTTTTTTTTTAAAGATTTTATTTATTTATTTGACAGAGAGAGACACAGCGAGAGAGGGAACACAAGCAGGGGGAGTGGGAGAGGGAGAAGCAGGCTCCCCGCAGAGCAGGGAGCCTGATGCGGGACTCGATCCCAGGACCCTGGGATCATGACCTGAGCTGAAGGCAGTCGCTTAACCAACTGAGCCACCCAGGCG
>NW_027981862.1:0-203 GCF_054177405.1 Leptonychotes weddellii
CGTGCTCTCTCTCTCTCTCAAATAAATAAAATCTTTAGGATCTAAAAATAAAATAAAAGCAATGTTTAATTCAATTTAATTATATTAATCTTCTTTCAAAAATAAATTCACATAATGACTTAAGACACAAACAACACAATAGAATTTTTTAAATGCGACGGAGCACGTTGGCATAAAGGAAAGACATCATGGATATCATTGCA
>NW_027981863.1:0-203 GCF_054177405.1 Leptonychotes weddellii
ATGAGAGACGATGGACTCTGAAAAACAAACAGGGTTCTAGAGGGGAGGGGGGTGGGAGGATGGGTTAGCCTGGTGGTGGGTATTGAGGAGGGCACATTCTGCATGGAGCACTGGGTGTTATGCACAAACAATGAATCATGGAACACTTCATCTAAAATTAATGATGTAATGTATGGGGATTAACATAAGAATAAAAAAATAAA
>NW_027981864.1:0-203 GCF_054177405.1 Leptonychotes weddellii
GCTCTGCTTTTAATGACGTTCATTTATTTTTCTGATCTGAAAGGTAGAGCACAGTTTATAAAATATTCCTACAGAAGAGAGAAAAAATAAAATCCAACTCCAGGATTTTACTGCACATATAAAAAGTCTCCTTAGTTTATAAAATAAGGGTTTAGTCTGAATATGTTCTCTTCCGATTCTGCCTTGGTTCGTACCTCAGATCG
>NW_027981865.1:0-203 GCF_054177405.1 Leptonychotes weddellii
CCCCCTGTGCTGAGCTCCCGGGCAAACCCTGCAGGTCCCCTCCCCTGGCTGACCCCCTGAAGGTTCTGTCCCCACCTGCCATGAGTTGGAAGTCCCCACAACCTCCTCTTCACGTTTGAATAATCTGCTCCAGTGGCTCATGGAACTCAGAGAAACATGTGTGATTCTTGGGCACAGCCATGAATCTCAGCTTCTTCATGATG
>NW_027981866.1:0-1073 GCF_054177405.1 Leptonychotes weddellii
GCGGGAAGCCTGCTTCTCCCTCTCCCACTCCCCCTGCTTGTGTTCCCTCTCTCGCTGTGTCTCTCTCTGTCAAATAAATAAATAAAATCTTTAAAAAAAAAAAACAAAAACAAACGTGGAGGGGCTGGAGCACCCGGCTACAGCTTACGAGGCGGATTCAGACCCTACTGCCTCCCCCTACCCCCGCCCCCCACTTCATCCTGTGCGTTGAGTCCTTGGGAGTGGGAACCGAGGCATGTCTACTGGGGCGGCTGTGCAGGCTGAGGGCTGGGGTGCCCCTCAGCAGCCAGATGGATTGGGGAATATCTTCGGGGGGTTTTTTCAGGCAGCCATTTCTGGAGCCACTTCCATTCCTGCGCTCTGCAAGAGACAGAGACTAGCTCCCTGGGAAGGTGCCCCCCAAACTCTCTGCTGGTAGGTTCTCTACCCTGCTTTGGCCGCTACAGCCTTGCTTTGTGCTGCCCTAGGGGGCTTGAATGACCTGTCCCTTTCCCCCTAAACTTCTTTTCAACCCTCACTCCGATCCCGGCAGCCTGCGCCCTGAAACTAGGAGAGGTCCCTGCCCGAGCTGTCTGCACCACCCGCCGTCCCCCTTGCTCTTAGACAGCCCTCTGTGCTCTCCCTCACTCTCAGGTACCCGGGTCAGTAAACAATTCATGCACCAGTACTAGTTTTAATGTGTGACTCTCCCAGGGTAGCTTTGGAAAAGAGTATCTCAAGAAAGCAATGTGTAGTCCCAAAGGATGCTACTTCGCTGGTGGAATTTCAAGCACAGTGACCAGCCGTGTGGGAGACACCTTTAGGTAAGGCGTGTAGGAATCATTCAGGGATCTACCAGGCACTTTTCTTTCTTTCTTTCTTTTTTTTAAGATTCTATTTATTTATTTGACAGAGAGAGACACAGCGAGAGAGGGAACACAAGCAGGGGGAGTGGGAGAGGGAGAAGCAGGCTTCCCGCCGAGCAGGGAGCCCGATGCGGGGCTCCATCCCAGGACCCTGGGATCATGACCCGAGCGGAAGGCAGACGCTTAATGACTGAGCCACCCAGGCGCCCCTACCAGGCACTTTTCACC
>NW_027981867.1:0-203 GCF_054177405.1 Leptonychotes weddellii
GGTTGGCCTGGTGGTGGGTATTGAGGAGGGCACGTTCTGCATGGAGCACTGGGTGTTATGCACAAACAATGAATCATGGAACACTTCCTCTAAAACTAATGATGTAATGTATGGGGATTAACATAAGAATAAAAAAAAAATAAAGTTTAAGTCACAAGAATAAGATTAATAATTTATTCTTTAGGCAATATGGAATTACAGAA
>NW_027981868.1:0-203 GCF_054177405.1 Leptonychotes weddellii
CGTCTACCCCTCCGATTTCCCCCGCTTCATTCTTCCCCTCCCGCTACCTTCTTCTTCTTTTTTTTTTTTTCTTAACATATATTGCATTATTTGTTTAAAAGAGGTTATTTTTGAGTCTGGGAACGCTAAAAAAAATTTCCAGATAAATTAAGGGTAAATTGCTCTAATTTATGCTGTTTTGGCTTAGGAAGGTTTTCATAGGA
>NW_027981869.1:0-203 GCF_054177405.1 Leptonychotes weddellii
GGGCGCCTGGGTGGCTCAGTCGTTAAGCGTCTGCCTTCGGCTCAGGTCATGATCCCAGGGTCCTGGGATCGAGTCCCACATTGGGCTCCCTGCTCGGCAAGAAGCCTGCTTCTCCCTCTCCCATTCCCCCTGCTTGTGTTCCTGCTCTCGCTATTTCTCTCTCTGTCAAATAAATAAATAAAATCTTTAAAAAAAAAAAAAAA
>NW_027981870.1:0-203 GCF_054177405.1 Leptonychotes weddellii
AACACCAGCCACACTGCTCAGTCACAACGACCCAGCTGACGCCAGTGGCGCCTCTTTGAGACCTGCCTGGATCACAGATTCTCGAGCAAATAAATAAAATGATTGTTGATTTCAGCGACATTTGGGCGTCATTTGTTTCTCGCCAATAGATACCACAAAAATAGTCAATGAGCCTCAGAACCCAAATGAGGCCCCATGGGGGG
>NW_027981871.1:0-203 GCF_054177405.1 Leptonychotes weddellii
ATTTCTTTCTTCGATCTCCTGTTGGGTTTGTAGGTGTTCAGAATGGTTTGATCCCTATCCAGCTGAATTCCTGAGAGGAGACGAAATCCAGGTCTCCTACTCCTCCGCCATCTTGATCCGCCCTCTAAATATTTATTTATTTTTTATTTATTTATTTATTTATTTATTAGAGAGAGAGAACAAAACCGGGGGGAGGGGCAGAG
>NW_027981872.1:0-203 GCF_054177405.1 Leptonychotes weddellii
CGGGGCGCCTGGGTGGCTCAGTCGGTTAAGCGACTGCCTTCGGCTCAGGTCGTGATCCTGGAGTCCCGGGATCGAGTCCCGCATCGGGCTCCCTGCTCGGCAGGGGGTCTGCTTCTCCCTCTGCCCTCCTCCCTCTCATGCTCTCTGTCTCTCATTCTCTCTCTCTCAAATAAATAAATAAAAATCTTTAAAAAAAAAAAAAA
>NW_027981873.1:0-203 GCF_054177405.1 Leptonychotes weddellii
CGTCAGACCAAACTAGATTGGAAAAAAAAAATCTTCAACTAAAAGGGGCTTGTTGTTTGTCTGCAAGCACAGCCATATGGAAGAAATAGGGGCCAGAATCAAATTAGAAGAAAAACGTGGGAGGGATTCATTCACACACAGTCTCTATAACTTATTGAAAGTAAACCTCTGGGGCGCCTGGGTGGCTCAGTCGTTAAGCATCT
>NW_027981874.1:0-203 GCF_054177405.1 Leptonychotes weddellii
ATCGGAACCACTCTGTTCCCGGACCCACTCTGGTTTCCAAACGGAACCACTCTGTTCCCGGACCAGGTCTGGTTTCCAAGTCGGAACCGCTCTGTTCCTAGACCCGGTCATGTTTCTAAGTCGGACCCAGTCCAATTTCAGGCAATTTCCGGGCCGAGTCCAAGCCCAGCGGGTCTGGTTTCTCAGTCGGACCCAGTCTGGCT
>NW_027981875.1:0-203 GCF_054177405.1 Leptonychotes weddellii
TTTTTTTTTTTTTAAGATTTTATTTATTTATTTGAGACAGAGAGAATGAGAGAGAGAGAGAGCACATGAGAGGGGGGAGGGTCAGAGGGAGAAGCAGGCTCCCTGCTGAGCAGGGAGCCCGATGCGGGACTCGATCCAGGGACTCCAGGATCATGACCTGAGCCGAAGGCAGTCGCTTAACCAACTGAGCCACCCAGGCGCCC
>NW_027981876.1:0-203 GCF_054177405.1 Leptonychotes weddellii
GATTGTGAATAGAAAACTCTTCACCAGCAGGGGAAATCTGAACAATTTATTACATTTCGAGCCTCAGTATACAAAATCCAGTGGGCCCACTTTTATAAGCAAGAAAGTTCAATTGCATAGAAAAAACTTCAAGAGAAAATGCCCCGGGAGATAAGGTCACCCCGTGGCTGCTCAGGGGCAGGGTCGCAGGCAACTTAAACGAC
>NW_027981877.1:0-1073 GCF_054177405.1 Leptonychotes weddellii
GTAAAATATATTTAAATTAACTTCACTAGCTTCTTTTAACTTTTTTTAAATGTGGTTTCTAAAAAATGTAAAGTTACCCATGGGACTCATAGTATATTTCTTTGGAAAGCATCGGGCTAGAATAACAGGTTTTAGAAAGATGTCTATTGTTACCATAAAACTGTGATGTTACCCTTAGTTATTTAGGAGAATCTCTTGGCGAAACACATGATTTCCTTGACCGTGAGGGCTAAATGGGGCATTATTGAGCTTGAAGGCTGGTGAAATTGTTACCTTTTCAAAAGTTTCATCTCAGAGCCAGATTTAAAATTTTAGTGTTAGGAAAATAAGTGTTTCTCTCCAGTCTTCCCCAGTAGCCTTCGTTTTAATTGAAATGAGAAAATCTTTACTAAGTACTTTGTATCATACTGCTCTATTGTTTTGGAATCAAAAATATAATACAGGGATAGAAGGGTTTCTGGAGAGTAATTGGACATTTGAAATTATTTTTTAAAAATCATTTATTTCCTAGTTCATGCACTCCTATAGTTGTTTTTTTCAATTGTCAACTTTCTAAATAGATTTTGGACTTGAATTTATGTACTTAATTATGTTTATCTTTGATACTTTTTGCCTCGCCTTCTAGGGGAAGAGACATGAGGGCCGAATACAGTGCTTGCCAGGATAGGTCAGCTACGTTAGCAGAGCACTAACTGGTTTCTCCACACCGGTTTATCCTTTGAGATCTACAATAAATTCACACAGCTTCTATGGAAAACAGTATAAATGTTCCTCAAAAAATTAAGAATAGAGAATCACCAGATGATCCCGCAATTCCACTCATGGGTATATATCCAAAGGAAACAAAACAACTGTGTAGTACTCTGTTTACTGCAGCATTATTTACAAGAGCCAAGACAAAGAAACAACCTAAGTGTTCCTGGAGGGATGAATTCTGAAAGAAAACGTGCTATGCAAATATGGCAGCATACTATTCAGCCATAAAAAAGAAGGAAATCTTGCTGTTGAGGACAAAATATATGGACACTCTGGGCATTTTGCTAAGTGAAATAAAAGTCAAAGAGAAAGACAAA
>NW_027981878.1:0-203 GCF_054177405.1 Leptonychotes weddellii
CGTGCTCTCTCTCTCTCTCAAATAAATAAAATCTTTAGGATCTAAAAATAAAATAAAAGCAATGTTTAATTCAATTTAATTATATTAATCTTCTTTCAAAAATAAATTCACATAATGACTTAAGACACAAACAACACAATAGAATTTTTTAAATGCGACGGAGCACGTTGGCATAAAGGAAAGACATCATGGATATCATGGTG
>NW_027981879.1:0-203 GCF_054177405.1 Leptonychotes weddellii
GAAATAGAGAATCTAGGAGGCAAGAGGTGATATCTTGCTCCACTCCACGTGCACGGACAGAAATGGACTCAGTTTTGAGGTCCAAAAGTTGAAGCCGGAAAATACAGATGTTATCAGACCTTGTGAACTATGCCTCATCACGAGATGACTATCTCAGGCCTCACAGATAAACACACTCAGTCTGAATTTATTGTGATTCACTG
>NW_027981880.1:0-203 GCF_054177405.1 Leptonychotes weddellii
CGCATGTGGGTGCATCTTCCCTGATGGGGAAGGCTTGGAGGACACGGGTCCAGGAGGGTGTCTCGGGTTTGCTTTGAGCACAGTTTGCTGGCCCTGGTCTGAGGCAGGTTCTGCAGCCCCCAGGGCCTTGGACGGGGCCGCGTGTCCTCTGGATGCAAATCGCTCAGGATTCCAGTCATGCACCCACGGAGTCACATGGGGAT
>NW_027981881.1:0-203 GCF_054177405.1 Leptonychotes weddellii
TTTTTTTTTTTTAAAGATTTTATTTATTTATTTGAGAGAGAGAATGAGAAAGAGAGAGCACATGAGAGGGGGGAGGGTCAGAAGGAGAAGCAGACTCCCTGCTGAGCAGGAAGCCCGATGCGGGACTCGATCCTGAGACTCCAGGATCATGACCTGAGCCGAAGGCAGTCGCTTAACCAACTGAGCCACCCAGGCGCCCTAAG
>NW_027981882.1:0-203 GCF_054177405.1 Leptonychotes weddellii
TTTTTTTTTTTTTTTACAAAACCCCTATCCTGGTGATACTTCTCTTCTCATTTTAGAAAGAAGATTGAAATGTCTCAGCATTGGATGAACAGACTCATATACTTTTATCTTCCACCAAAACATGTAAATCTTTTACGTAGGTTTTCAAACATAGATTTTAAGCAGTTTAGTAAAACTTATCAAATCTTTTCTCTTATTTCTGC
>NW_027981883.1:0-203 GCF_054177405.1 Leptonychotes weddellii
CAAGTCACAACACCAAAATCACATAGTTGTTTTAAAGAATAACCTTTGTATCTTTAAAAATATTTGAATGTGTTGGGGAAACTAGGAGTATGGTTTTATGTATGGAATTTCAATAATTTTTAACAGTGCCTCAGCCACAAGCTAAGAGTTCCTGCAATAAAGTCAACATCTTTGTGTGTGTCAAAAAAAAAAAAAAAAAAAAA
>NW_027981884.1:0-203 GCF_054177405.1 Leptonychotes weddellii
TAACAATAATTACAATGCCCCAGAATCCTTTTAAGCTATTTAAATATGTGAAAACATTTTAGAGATCAACTTTACAACATTTATGGGAGTATATACTTTTTAAAAATTATTCTAGATGGTGTAAGAGAAAAACAGTTTGAAGATCACTGCTCCAGAAGACCTGGTATTTATTTCCAAGGCTTAGGGAGCTGTTGGGTTGATTG
>NW_027981885.1:0-203 GCF_054177405.1 Leptonychotes weddellii
TTCCTGACTCAGTCTTGGTATGCTTTATTGTATTTTTCTAGGAATTTATCTATTCCCTCTGAGTTGTCCAATTTGTTGGCACATAATTGCTCATAATAGTCCTTTATGATCTTTTTTATTTCTGTAGCACTGGTTATAATGTCTCCTTCATTTATGATTTTGAGTCTTCTTTCTTTTTTTCTTGGTTAGGCTGGGTAAGAATT
>NW_027981886.1:0-203 GCF_054177405.1 Leptonychotes weddellii
CCTGGGACTGCAAAAGACAGCACGCTTTCTAGTCTACATCCTTCTAATCTTAAGTTCAGCAGAAAAGAGGGAACCTGCTTCAATGATAGCAAACCAATGCCCCAAACTGAGTCTCATTAACTCCTACTGGCCGGACCTGGCTCAGATGTCAGTCTCTAATCCAACCACTCTGGCTAGGGGAATAGGACTGGCCTATGCTGCAT
>NW_027981887.1:0-203 GCF_054177405.1 Leptonychotes weddellii
TCCTTTGTCTCTGGCAATGTGTCTAGTGAGAAGATGCTATTCCTGAGGTCAAATAGGTTGCTGCCTGGGTTCTCCTCTAGGGTTTGATGTTTCCCTCTCTCACATTCAAGTCTTTAAGGCATTTTGAAATTATTTTTGTGTATGATGTAAAAAGTGGTCCAGTTTCATTCTTCTGCATATTGCTGTCCAGTTTTCCTTACACC
>NW_027981888.1:0-1073 GCF_054177405.1 Leptonychotes weddellii
TCTGGGGGAAATGGAAACTGGCTCTTGCTGTAAACAGTGATGGGGAAATCACATTTTCATCGGGTGACTATGGGGGATAAAATGCGCCAACGGTCTCTGCGGTTCTCGTCTTGGTCACACGGGATGTGCCGACCCCAGAGCCGCACGGCAGAACCCACAAGCTGCCAGTGTCCCGCTCCGGAAGACCTCCCTCCCTCTGCAGCCACTCCCATCAGCAGCAGGGTCCTACCAGCCTCGCGGCTTGCATTTGGGTGGCTTTCCCACGACGGGGTGGGAAAGGGTGTCTGGGAGCCGGACCCATCCAGCACCTGCCAGTGGAGGATGACAGAGTGGAGAAGCCAAGTCTGCAAACTTGGTGGGGGGAAGGCCACAAGGGGCACAGTGAGCGACAGTTCGCTCCTGGTGCGTGGCCGCGGCAGGAGCTGGGCCAGGAGCGCGGTTCTGGGGACCCGGACGTGTGCACTTCTCAGAGTGGGCCACCCCGCGCCCCTGAGCCCCTGGTCACAGCTGGTTCTGAGCTGGTTCCCATTCCCTTCAGCCCTCCGTGCGCTCCCTGGCAGGTGGTCTGTGCTGTGTGCTGTTTCTTCCCGCCTGGGGCTAACCCTCCACCTCCCTTTGCCATTTCAGCTCAGCCAGCAGATCTCCTGAAGGTCCTAGATTTTCACAACTTGCCCGATGGAATAACAAAGACAACAGGCTTTTGTGCCACGCGGAGATCTTCCAAAGGTCCAGATGTCGCTTACAGAGTCACGAAGGATGCCCAGCTCAGTGCACCCACCAAGCAGCTGTACCCTGGTAAGAGGCGTGTGTGTGTGTGTGTGTGTCCTGGGTGGTGGGACCTGAGCCTGTGTTCTGGGTGCGGGGTGGTGGGACCTGAGCCTGTGTCCTGGGTGGTGGGACCTGAGCCTGTATCCCAGGTGGCGGGACCTGAGCCTGTGTCCCAGGTGCAGGGTGGTGGGACCTGAGCCTGTGTCCTGGGTGGTGGGACCTGAGCCTGTATCCCAGGTGGCGGGACCTGAGCCTGTGTCCCAGGTGCAGGGTGGTGGGACCTGAGCCTGTGTCCCGGGTGGAGG
>NW_027981889.1:0-203 GCF_054177405.1 Leptonychotes weddellii
GGCCGAGGTGCCAGGCCGAGGTGTGCCGGCTCCACGGGGGGATTCTGCCGAACGCCACATGCTGATACCTTGCCAGCAGCGGCCCGCGGGGCCCCCTCAGACTCTCGCCTGCCCTCGCCTCTGACACCCTCTTCTATGGCCTCACTGCCTCTCTAGCCCTGTGGCTGTGTCTTCGTTTTGCTTTCTGTTGGATTTTTTCGCTG
>NW_027981890.1:0-203 GCF_054177405.1 Leptonychotes weddellii
ACAATCCTGCTCCAGGTGTTGGCTTATGCTCATGGTAAACCAAAATCTCCCAGCTACATGGGTACAGTGTCTCATCAAGGCAGATGACACACAGTTTCTGTCCTTTCTGTGTAAGAGTATCAGAATAGAGGCTAAGCACACATTGTGAGCCAGAACTCTATGCCTACTTGGTGTCAACCTAAAGAGCATGTTCCCACTCTACA
>NW_027981891.1:0-203 GCF_054177405.1 Leptonychotes weddellii
AGGTCACGTTCTGCATGGAGCACTGGGTGTTATGCACAAACAATGAATCATGGAACACTTCATCTAAATCTAATGATGTAATGTATGGGGATTAACATAAGAATAAAAAAAAAAAGTACATCCTTATAAGGACCACAAAGACAGTATAAATGTATGAAGCAGGTCAGGTGGAGATATGAAAAGGATACAGTGAGCTGGAAAGC
>NW_027981892.1:0-203 GCF_054177405.1 Leptonychotes weddellii
ACAATACATCTAAAACTAATGATGTAATGTATGGGGATTAACATAAGAATAAAAAAAAAAAGAGTAAAAAAAAAAAAATGGTGAGCAAAACAGATAGATTCCAGGAGGCAATGCATGAGTCAAATAATCTCCCAAATATACCCAGGGTTGTAGTGTTTTATTTATGAGCTACGTCCCTAAAGGCCAAGCATAATTCAAAACTC
>NW_027981893.1:0-203 GCF_054177405.1 Leptonychotes weddellii
TTCACTTAGCATAATCTCCTCCAGTCCCATCCATGTTGATGTAAAAGTTGGGTATTCATCTTTTCTGATGGCTGAGTAATATTCCATTGTATATATGGACCACATCTTCTTTATCCATTCATCTGTTGAAGGGCATCTCGGCTCTTTCCACAGTTTGGCTATTGCGGACATTGCTGCTATGAACATTGGGGTGCATATGGCCC
>NW_027981894.1:0-203 GCF_054177405.1 Leptonychotes weddellii
TTTTATTTTTTTTTATTCTTATGTTAATCCCCATACATTACATCATTAGTTTTAGATGAAGTGTTCCATGATTCATTGTTTGTGCATAACACCCAGTGCTCCATGCAGAATGTGCCCTCCTCAATACCCACCACCAGGCTAACCCATCCTCCCACCCCCCTCCCCTCTAGAACCCTCAGTTTGTTTTTCAGAGTCCATCATCT
>NW_027981895.1:0-203 GCF_054177405.1 Leptonychotes weddellii
TCTATGTCCAGTGATTCCAAGACAGGCTCGGTGGTCATGGTGTTAAGCTCACTCTCTTCAGTTTGAGTCTGGATATTTGAGGCGGACAAAAACTCTTCAATATCAAAATCGATTGCGGGATTCTGGGTCGGGCCAGATGGGAGCTGGGGGTCAGGTCCAGTATTTGTGTCAGACAAAAGACTACGATTGTCCAGTGTCTGACT
>NW_027981896.1:0-203 GCF_054177405.1 Leptonychotes weddellii
TTGTTCTCTCTCTCTCTGTCAAATAAATAAAATCTTTAAAAAAATTTTAAAAAATAAAATGTCTTTTATAGAATTTTAAAATAAACTTACATTTTTAAAAACAAATGTTCAAAAATTATCTTACAAGCCCTAAGATCACTGAAATTTTATTTTTTTATTTATTACTATTATTATTATTTTTAAAAATTTCTTAAGTAGGCTCC
>NW_027981897.1:0-203 GCF_054177405.1 Leptonychotes weddellii
AATTAACAAGTCAGGAAACGACAGATGTTGGCGGGGATGCGGAGAAAGGGGAACCCTCCTACACTGTTGGTGGGAATGCAAGCTGGTGCAGCCACTCTGGAAAACTGTATGGAGGTTCCTCAAAAAGTTGAAAATAGAGCTACCATATGATCCAGCAATTGCACTACTGGGTATTTACCCCAAAGATACAAAAGTAGGGATCC
>NW_027981898.1:0-203 GCF_054177405.1 Leptonychotes weddellii
CCATTTCAAAAACTCTCTAATATATATTTAATAGTATCTTTTTTCAAAAGTCTAAGTGAACCATGTGGATGGAACTGGAGGGTATTATGTTGAGTGAAATAAGTCAAACAGAGAAAGACATGTATCATATGATCTCACTGATATGAGGAATTCTTAATCGCAGGAAACAAACTGAGTGTTGTTGGAGTGGGGGGTGGGGTGGG
>NW_027981899.1:0-12264 GCF_054177405.1 Leptonychotes weddellii
CGAAGGGGTACGTGCACCCCGATGTTTATAGCAGCAATGTCCACAATAGCCAAACTGTGGAAAGAGCCAAGATGTCCATCGACAGATGAATGGATAAAGAAGATGTGGTGTGTGTGTGTGTGTGTGTATACGCACACACACACACAGACCTACAGGGGAATATTACGCAGCTATCAAAAAATGAGATCTTGCCATTTGCAACGACGTGGATGGAACTAGAGGGTATTATGCTAAGCGAAATAAGTCAATCAGAGAAAGACAGGTACCATATGATCTCACGGATACGAGGAATTTGAGGACGAAGACAGAGGATCATAGGGGAAGGGAGGGAAAAATGAAACAAGACTAAACCAGAGAGGGAGACAAACCATAAGAGACTCTTAATCTCAGCAAACAAACTGAGGGTTCCTGGAGTAGAGGGGGGTGGGAGAGATGGGGTGGCTGGGTGATGGATATTGGGGAGGGTATGTACTATGGTGAGTGCTGTGAATTGTGTAAGACTGATGAATTACAGACCTGTAGCCCTGAAACAAATAATATATGTTAATAAAAAATTAAAAATAATAGATGATTTTAATCCAGTTTATCTTTTTTTTTTTTTAAAGATTTTATTTATTTATTTGAGAGAGAGAATGAGAGACAGCATGAGAGGGAGGAAGGTCAGAGGGAGAAGCAGACTCCCCGCTGAGCAGGGAGCCCGATGCGGGACTCGATCCCAGGACTCCAGGATCATGACCTGAGCCGAAGGCAGTCGCTTAAGCAACTGAGCCACCCAGGCGCCCAATCCAGTTTATCTTTTTTTAAAACACTTATTTCTAAGGGGCGCCTGGGTGGCTCAGTTGGTTAAAACACTTATTTCTAGGGTTTACTTCCAGATACTTTACATATGTCAGCCCAAAGATATAAAATTTCTCTAAATTGTACAACTGAAATTTCTTTTCCTTCCTTCCTTTTTTTTTTAAATTTCTTTTCCTTCCTTCCTTTTTTTTTTTTAAGTGCACACCGGATGTGTGGGGGAGGGGTAAGGACAGAGGAGGAGAGAGAATATTAAGTAGGCTTCACACCCAGCATGGAGCCTGATGCAGGGCTCCATCTCACAACCCTGAGATTATGGCCTGAGCCAAAATCAAGAGTCGGACGCTTAACCAACTGAGCCACCCAGGCGCCCCGTAATTTTTTTTTATTGTAATATATACGTAACATAAAAATGCTTAAAGTGGTCAATTTTAAGTGTGTAGTTCAGTGGCATTAAGTACGTTCACAGTGCCCTGCAACCATCAGCACTGCCCATTTCATCATTCAAACAGAAACTCTGAACCCATTATAATCCCATTAACTCCCTGTCTCTTGCCCACCCCAAATCCCCCTGGGAACCTCTCTTACGAAGTTGCTGATTCTTATAAATGTTCTTGTAAAGCATTATACTGTTTTCAAAGTAAATGTATCAGAATGGCATTCCTTTTTAAAACTGAATAATATTCCCTTGTGTGTGTGTATACCACATTCTGTTTATTCATTCATCTGTTGCTGGACATTTGGGATGTTTCCACTCTTTGGCTGTTGTGAATACTGCTGCTGTGAACATGGCTGTCCTTGTATGAGTTCCTGTTTCAGTTCTTTTGGGTATGTACTGAAAAGTGGAATTGCTGGGTCATATGGAAATTCTTTGTGGAGCTTTTTGGGAACTGCGAATTGTCTTCCATAGTGACTGCCCCATTTTACATTCTCACCATCAATGCGCAAGGGTTCTAATTTCTCCACATTCTTGCCAGTGGTTGTTTCTATTTTTTGGGTAATAGCCATCCTAATGGGTGTGAAATGGTTTCTCATTCTGATTTTCATTTCCCTAAAGCTTAGTGATGTGGAGCGTGTTTTCATGTTGGTCATTTGTGTATCTTTGGAGAAATGTTAATTCAAGTCTTTTTCGCATTTTGAGTTGGGTTTTGTTGTTGAGTTGTAGTTCTTCAATTTTTTTTTTTTAAAGATTTTTATTTATTTATTCCACAGAGCGACACAGGGAGAGAGGGAACACAAGCAGGGGGAGTGAGAGAGGGAGAAGCAGGCTTCCTGCGGAGCAAGGAGCCCAGTGCCGGGCTTGATCCCAGGACCCTGGGATCATGACCTGAGCCAAAGGCAGACGCTTAACAGCTGAGCCACCCAGGTGCCCCAAGTTGTAGTTCTTTATATGTTCTAAATATTCATCCCTTATCAGATATGTGACTTATAAATATTTTCTCCCATTCTTTGGGTTGTCTTCACTCTCTTGATATAGTGTCTTTTGTAGAGAAGTTTCTTTTTTTTTTTTTAAAGATTTTATTTATTTATATGACAGAGAGAGACAGCGAGAACAGGAACACAAGCAGGGGGAGTGGGAGAGGGAGAAGCAGGCTTCCCGCCGAGCAGGGAGCCCGATGTGGGACTCGATCCCAGGACCCTGGGATCATGACCTGAGCCGAAGGCAGACGCTTAACGACTGAGCCACCCAGGCGCCCTGTAGAGAAGTTTCTAATTTTGATAAAGTCCAGTTCAGCTATTTTGTGTGTGTGTGTGTCTGTGCTTTTGGTTTCATTATCTAAGGAATCATTGCCAAATAAAATACGAAGATTTGCCCTTATGTTTTCTTTTAAGATTTTTATCTTTTGGGGTGCCTGGGTGGCTAAGTCGGTTAAGCATCTGACTTCGGCTCAGGTCATGATCTCAGGGTCTTGGGATTGAGCCCCACTCAGGCTATACCCTCAGGGTTTTGTCTTTATAGCTCTTGGGTTTAGGTCTTTGATCCATTTTGAGTTAATTTTTGTTTGTGGTTTAAAGTAAGGGTTCAACTTCATTCTTTTGCAGGTGACTCTGAGTTCTCCATTCTGTATGTCCATTTTTATGCCAGTACACCACTGTTTTTATTTCTATAGGTAGCTTTGTGGTAAGTTTTGAAGTCAGGAAGTTTAAGTCTTCCAACTTTGTTCTTTTTCGAGAGTGTGAGATTCCATATGAATTTTAAGATTTCTAAAAAAATTTCTGCAGGGGCACCTGGGTGGCTCAGTCGCTTAAGCATCTGCCTTTGGCTCAGGTCATAATCCCAGGGTCCTGGGATCGAGCCCCGCATCGGGCTCCCTGCTTATTGGGGAGCCTGCTTCTCCCTCTCTCTCTGCTTCTCCCTGCTTCTCCGCCTGCTCATGCTCTCTCTCTCAAATAAATAAAATCTTAAAGAAAAAAAAATTTTCTGCAGAAAATTTTGATAGGGATTGCCCTGAACTGCTAGATTACTTTTAGCAGTATTGTCATCTTAATATTAAGTGTTAGGCCTTTAACATGATTTTCTGTAATCAAGTTTTTTCTAATTGATATATGATTAATTGTAGTTTATACTATAACTTCTGGGTACTAGGTGTTTGATGACTTTTAGGCTTCTGAAATTAACTGTCCTCCCTACTAACTGTGATTCCTGGTACATAACCACCAAATGGAGGTGGAAAACCTGCAGTCTGCAGACAGCATGTGGCCTGGACTTCTGTTTTATTTGTCTCTCACCAAGTTGGGCTTCATTGTATTTTAAATTCAAATACAAAATTGAACATCACCATTTCCGGTGCGCCTGGCTGGCTCAGCCGATGGGGCATGCGACTCTTGATCTCAGGGTCATGAGTTTGAGTCTCACATTGGGTGTAGAAAAATAAAATCTTAAAAAAAAAAAAACCACCACTTCCAAATAACATGGATTTTTATGTTAAAATTCCTTTCCAGTTTTAAAAAAAATTGGAAGATCTGGCAGCAATACCCAAGTAGCACCGGCCTCCTTCAGATGGGAAGGAGACTCTGGGTTCTTGAGGGAGGTTGAATGTGGGTTGCCATTTTTGTCTTATACTCCGCCGCTATCACCTCTCTGTTATCCATAGGCAGAGAATTTTCAACCCTGTTGAAAAGAGGAGAAAGAGAGTTGGATTGAAATGATCTCTTGCAATAAATGTTTATTACTCATGGCAGGTTTCAGGTGACCTGAAAACCACCTTTCAACAGAATCTTCTTTGATGGTCTGGTTGGACTCTGCCCTGCCCCCACTCCCTTTGGAAGATGATTTCTGCTTAATGCTATGTAAATGTCTTTCCTTATAGCAGCTCTTTTTTTTTTTTTTTTTAAGGTAATTGTCTACACACAGTGTGGGGATCAAAGTCATGACCCTGAGATAAGAGTTGCAAGCTGTACTGACTAGGCAAGCCAGGCACCTCTTTTTAAAGCAACTCTTAAGATAAATGAGGCTTGATTAGATTCCTCAGAATCTACATTAATAAAATATCCTGCTGAGCTATCATTATGAAAGATTAATTTTGTGAATTGATACAAGTCATTGAGATTGAAGATTGGTTAGTGTTGTTTTTAAACAAGGGAAATAGTAATCAGGAGAGATTAAAATCAGTAAAATGTTTTAAGTATTGATTTTAAAAGATTAGATGCAAAACCTGATAAGCTCCTAGCCAAGCTGAGCCATTACATGTGGTTTTATGTATGTATATGCAGTGAGTGAAGAAGTTGAACTTGTCACAGAATAATGGAAGTGAAGGCATATTGTAGATACACTGGATGGATGGATTTCATTAAAATATCCATATGGTAATCTGATATTACGAGAGCAGGATTTACATCTGTCTCCAAGAAGCTAAAGGAAATAGAACATAAACTTCAAGTCCCCTTTGAGGTAATGATGGTTGCTTCAGTACACATTATTATTTTTATTTTTATTAAAGATTTTATTTAGGGGCACCTGGGTGGGTCAGTCGTTAAGCGTCTGCCTTCGGCTCAGGTCATGATCCCAGAGTCCTGGGATCGAGCCCCTCATTGGGCTCCCTGCTCTGCAGGAAGCTTGCTTCTCCCTCTCCCACTCCCCCTGCTTGTGTTCCCTCTCTCGCTGTGTCTCTCTCTGTCAAATAAATAAATAAAATCTTAAAAAAAAAGATTTTATTTATTTGAGAGCAAGAACAAGTGAGGGAGCGGGGCGGGGCGGGGTGTAGAGGGAGAAGGAAAGAATCCCAAGCAGACTGCACGCTGAACACGGAGCCTGATTCAGGGCTCGATCTTATGACCCCAACATCATGACTTGAGCCGAAACCAGGTCAGATGCTCAACCAACTGAGCCACCCAGGCGCCCCTTACTAAGAAGAGATAGTATTATAGGTATAGTATTTTTAGCATTCTTCTTACTTGGTCATTTGTGAAGATATATTTCTTTTTCTTTTTTTAATTTTTATTATGTTAATCACCATACATTACATCATTAGTTTTTGATGTAGTGTTCCATGATTCATTGTTCGCGTATAACACCCAGTGCTCCATTCAATACGTGCCCTCTTTAATACCCATCACTAGGCTAACCCATCCCCCCACCCCCTGTGAAGATATATTTCCTTTGGATATCACATCATTGCCATATCCAGTATTTGGGATGTTTGGGGGTTTAAGGGGAGCAAATGTTTGGAAGAAAGCAAAGAGACAAGTGATCAGAAGGTCAGTAAGGTTACATTATTTTATACCATCATAGGTTGAGTTCATTGTTGGCCAAGTAAAATATCATGTTAAATATTACTGAGATTAACACAGGGCTTTTGTGATGTGATATAGGCAACTATTAGTCTTACATACTTTTGGAAATGTTTGAAACCAGTTTTTTCCATAGGGCCAAAGAAGTCACTTTAACCTAATATGAACACTTGCTTACATCCTGGCATTAAGTATTAGAGATGAGTTGCAAAAATTCTTTCATTGAGCTACTTAATAGCTGTTCCCAAGAGACAAGGAGAGTCATTCTAAGCATGCCAATCTGGATTGCTCAAATTTGGCTGAGGTACTAAGATACCAGATAGTACTATACATAAATAGCTGCTTGACCTGCTAGTCTTTGAAAGGTTTAATGTGAACTGATTCTGATGACTTTGTAAGACTGTTCAGAAGAAAAATGAGAGATTTTTGTAGACCAAGTGTGTGTGCTGAAAATTACCTCTGTGCCTAAATGCTGAGGAGACTTTGCGACTCTGGGTATGTGGTGGTAAGGGCACTGTGTTGGTAGGAATAATTTTCTTGCGGCGTTTGGGTTGACATCATTTAGAGGCTAATCTACCACTAAGGACATATAAACACTTGCAGTAGGGCTGGTGTTTTATAAACTGGTATGGTTGGTGGTGCTCTCAAAGCATATTCAATTTTCATTGGGTAAATTTTTAAGAACTGTTGAGTTTGTGTATACGTACATATATATGTGTGTGTATACATGACACACATATATATGGTTGTGGATTGTAGTGATATATTAAAGAATAAAGGCTTCTTACTATTTGGTGAGACTTTTTTTTTTACTATTTGGGAATATATAAAATCAGTTTAGCAAGGTGGTTGTCAATTTTTCATCCAAAATACAATGGTTTGAAATTTGCTGATGGTTGCCAAGCTGTCATCTGCCTTTTATTGATTTGCTTTTATGATGTGTTTGAATTCAAATTAAAATGGCAGGTTATTGTAAAGAGTAAGTGATTATGCTTGGTCTGGGCAATGTCCGTAAATCATCAAAGGAAAGAGGTTTTTAGCCCAAGAAAAGGATGGTTTGATTGCTTCAGGAAAAAAAAAATGATTAGGTGGATTTTTTACTTATTTTTTTTAATTTTTTTTTAAAAGATTTTATTTATTTGCGAGAGAGAGAATGAGAGACAGAGAGCATGAGAGGGAGGAGGGTCAGAGGGAGAAGCAGACTCCCCGCTGAGCAGGGAGCCCTATGTGGGACTGGAGCCCGATGTGGGACTCGATCCCGGGACTCCAGGATCATGACCTGAGCTGAAGGCAGTCGCTTAACCAACTGAGCAACCCAGGCGCCCTAGGTGGATTTTTAAGAAAATCAGCATTCGGGGCACCTGGGTGGTTCAGTCGTTAAGCAGCTGCCTGTGGCTCAGGTCATGGTCCCAGGTCCTGGGATCGAGCCCCACATTGGGCTCCCTGCTCAGTGGGGAGACTGCTTCTCCCTCCCTCCCTCACTCCCCCTGCTTGTGTTCCCTCTCTCGCTGTCTCTCTCTCTGTCAAATAAATAAATAAAATCATAAAAAAAAAAAAAAAATCAGCACTTGGGAAGGCTACAAGGGGTATGGAAATGCCACAGAGTTCTCCAGAAAAGTTAGTTGAATTTGGAAGTAAGAAATCCCTAAATATGTATCTTTGGAAAAATGCCTGACTCCTTCCTTGACGTGATTGACGCATTCTTGCGTAATGAATCAGCAATGAGAATCATCCAGGTGTGTAAACTTGAGGGAAATACTAAGGTTTTTAGAGCCACAAAGGGTACTCAAGCTTGTTCCAGGGAAATTTTCCAGGAAAAGATGTCATCTCTCTGTACTTCCTTAGATTTAAGTATTTTAAGAAGCCTCAGCCACTCTAGCCCATGAAGGACACACTCCAAAAGAACTTTTATGATCGAAATACTTAAGTTTATAACAGTATTTGTGTCTGCTCTTTTTTCTCTTATTTTCATGTTTGTTCAGGAATAGACTCCCAGTTTATTATAATAAACCTATAGATCCCAGGCGTACCATCACTGCACCTTTTATTTGGGCTTAACTTTTAACTGTCATTTAGGAACCAGTCAGACAGAAGTTGGGGACCTCCTATATGACAGAGTTTAAGAAGCTTTCCTTCTTTATTAGGATTATTTTGTTTACAGAATTGTCTCCCTGACCAAGCCAAGCCTCCGTGCATGTGAGGACTTGTTCGTTTTATTGTCTTTAGAGCCTGCTCTTATAAGGTCCTTAAAATGTTTACTGACTTAAAACAAATATAATTGAATCAGCAATACCTATGGGATATGAACATCATATCATATATGCTCTGTTCTGGTTATTTTTATTGTCTTTGGACGGCCCTTGGATTGTGTTCTGTGGTTGTCAGAAGCCTGGAAGAAGAGGGATTTGTTTGTTTATGTCTCAATGACGGTTTCTTTCATATTTGTGGATCTAAGAAGTTTGGGGGATGGAGGAGAGTGTCCACCTCCGCTCCTCCCGCCCCCCTCCCCCCCCAGGAATTGGATAAAATAAGAACTTCGGCTCTTGGCACTTAACCCACTTACATAACCTATACTGAATCCTCTATGCCCCCCTCCCCTGCTTTTAATACTGAATCTCTTATAAGGAGAAATGTCTCAAGAAATGTCTTTTTCCTGTTTAATTTCTGTTCATTATTTTACTTGGAACCACTTGTCTCTTTTGAACTAGCGTAGCCTCTTCAGGGAAGCTTTGTGGCTCTTAACCCATTTAATTCTTGGCAGCCTGAAGGTTGCTCAGGGAACCATCTGAGTACCTACCCCCTTCTTCCAATCACCGGAAACTCTTGCTAGCCTTAGTTTTTTTTTTTTTTTTTTAAGATTTTATTTATTTTCTGACCGAGAGATGGCGAGAGAGGGACCACAAGCAGGGGGAGTGGGAGAGGGAGAAGCAGGCTTCCCGCGGAGCAGGGAGCCCAATGTGGGGCTCGATCTCAGGACCCTGGGATCACGACCTGAGCCGAAGGCAGACGCTTAACAACTGAGCCACCCAGGCGCCCCTAGCCTTAGTCTTCTTGATGAAAGAAAGGAAAATGCATTTATATGGAATGTAAAGGTGAATGAAAAAAGGCATTCAGGTCATACCTCCTAGCACAATGTTAACTGAACATTGAGCACAGTGCTCAATGCCAGCCACATATATATAGTTAAAATTTTTCTAGTTGACATTTTTTTAAAAACCAAAAAATAGATGGGGGATCCAGGCTGGTTCATTTCATAGAGCATGTGACTCTTGATCTCAGGGTTGTGAATTCAAGCCCCATGTTGAATGTGGAGGCTACTTAAAAAAAAAGTAGATGAAATTAGTTTAACCATTATATTTTATTTAACCCAATGTATCATTTCAATATATGTAATCATGTTATAAAATCAACATGTAATAAAATTGAGGTATTTTGCATATTAAAAATTTACATACTAAGTCTTTGAAGTTCTGCATATATTTTACATTTATAGCCACATCTCAACTTGGATGGCAGTCTTCATCGGAAATACTTGATTTTTATTTAGATTTCATGAAATTTACAGTTGGCAAAGTAGACATTCTCAAGTTGTTCCAAACACAAACGTTTTGTAATAACTGAATGGAGTTTAAAAAAAAATCGTGTTCCTTTGATATTTGTGTCTATGTTGATAAAGCTGGTTCATGTTCTTTATTTTTTAAAAAATATTTGGGAAAAAGAGGTGCGCGTGAGCAGCGGGGGTGGGGGAGCAGAGGGAGAGGGACAAGAGGACTCCCTGCTGAGTGTGGAGCCCAACTCGGGGCTCGATCCCATGACCCTGAGATCATGACCTGAGCTGAAATCAAGAGTTGGATGCTTAACTGACTAAGCCACCCAGGCGCCCTTAGAATCAATTTCACCTTGAAACAAAAGTCTGGAAATTCAGAACTATCATTTAAGTAAATCTGCTAACTCTTGTATCAGCTCAGTACTATTAATATCAATTTAAAGGAGCATTGCAAAAGTTGAAAAGCCTAAATGTAATCATTATCAACCAACATTCTTCAGATTTTTCTTGTAGTTTTTGTAGCCAGTTCACATCACACTATGCTTTTAATTAAAGTCTTCTGCATACTCATGTTACAAAATGAGTATATTATTAATTTATATTCTAAAAAGTTTTATTTTTTTTGTACCTATGTAGCCAAGGCACAAACTTTCCTTTGAACGTTGTATTCATATGCAATGTGACAGTGATGTGATTGAATTAGGTTTGCTAGGGCCACTGTAACAAAATACCACAGACTGGGTGGTTTAAACGAATAAATTTATTTTCTCGCATTTCTAGAGGCTGGAAGTTCAAGATCAAGGTGTCAGCAGGGTTGATTTCTGCCTTCTCTCTGTGTCCTCACATGGGCTTTCCTCTGTGTACAGGAGGGAGAGAGATTGATTCTGGTGTATCTTCCTCTTTTTTTTTTTTTTTTTAAGATTTTATTTATGTGAGAGAGAGCGCGCACATGAGCAGGAGGGAGAGGGAGAAGCAGACTCCCTGCTGAGCAGGGAACCTGATGTGGTGCTCGATCCCAGGACCCTGTGAGATCATGACCTGAGCTGAAGGCAGATGCTTAACCAACTGAGCCACCCAAGCACCCCAAGAAAAATATATTGACTTCTTTTTTTTTTAATTTCTTTTTTTTTAAGATTTATTTATTTTAGAGGGGGGAAGGGGTAGAGGGAGAGGGGATCTCCAGCAGACTCCCCACTGAGCATGGAGCCCACATGGGGCTCTATCTTACAACCCTGAGATTATGACCTGAGTGGAAATCAAGAGTCGGATGCTTAATCAACTGAGCCACCCAGGTGCCCCTT
Organism: Leptonychotes weddellii; assembly: GCF_054177405.1. NCBI lineage: Eukaryota > Metazoa > Chordata > Mammalia > Carnivora > Phocidae > Leptonychotes > Leptonychotes weddellii. Next base: position 10,375 of record NW_027981899.1, read on the forward strand.
AACTTATTTCTCAATTCCATGACTCTCGCAAGTACTTCACCATGAAGCGACCAAGAGAGAAACTTCTGTGTGGTACGATAGATTTCTATGGTTATTGCTCCTCCCACTTCCAACTATTGTAAACATTGTCCTGCCTCGAGGTCTTGCAGTGTGCAGAATGAGATCAACACAGTTGTAGTATTTCTGTAGTGGGGGGGACCTGGCACACCCAACTTGGAGATCCCTAGTCTATACTCCTAGGCTGTTTCCTCACCTCTCATTTGTCACCTGGGTTCATGTGACCTTGTTTCTAGCACTGCCACCACATTGAAGTGACTGGTGATTTCATGACCACCGAAATTTCCTGAGAACATTTGAATCTGCTGCTTCAGCTCTCTTGATAAGGCTTCTCTGACATACTTTCCTGGTCCTTCCACCTCAGTCACTGACCTTCCTTCTGTGCATGCCCATTAAATGTTGATATTTCTTATGGTTCTGTCCTTTTTATTTTTTAAAAGATTTTGTTTATTTGAGAGAGAGAGAGAAGCACGAGCAGCAGGTAGGGGCAGAAGGAAAGGGAGAGGGAGAAGCCAGCTCCCCACTGAGCAGGGAGCCTGACGCGGGGCTCCATCCCAAGACCCTGAGATCATGTCCTGAGCTGAAGGCGGATGGTTAAACTGACTCAGCCACCCAGGTGCCCCGTCTCCTTTTTAAATGCAGTCGCCTCAGATGATCCTATCTATTCTCTGGGCTTAAAATTCTTTCAGCCTGTTATTAAATTGTAAATTCATGATTCCAGCCCACATTATCCTCCAATCCCCTCCTTCCTACCCTTTTCAGTTCCTTTGGTTATTAGCTCCACTGCTCTCTAGTTGCCAGAATTAGAAAGTTGGCATCATTTTGACACTTCTTTCGTATCTCTTGTTCAAATCCTGTCCACATTTCTCCAGTCCCTTTCCTGCCCACGCTGCTCGGGTGTTTGTTCATCAGCCTTTCTTCTGGGTGAATGCGGCTTCCTACCTGACTTCCTGTCTCTACCTCATCTTCCCAGGTCATACCCTTCCACCTTCTCAAGTATGCCTAGCAAGTCCCACTCGAGCTGGAAGAGAGCCCAAGCCCAGTTTTTCTGGAGGAGAGGGTCTGAAGGCTTGGCCCTTCGCCCTCCCCCTCCAACCCCCCCGACCCCCCCACCCCCGCCTCCCCGGCTGTTCTGTCCTGTGCCCTGCCCTGTACCTGTCTCCGCTTGTAGCTCTTCTCAGAGTACACTGCACTCCGTCTCCACTTCCTCACCTCTCATTCATAATGCATGTGTTATAGTGTAGTTCTGGGTTTCTCTGTGCCTGGCTCTTGTCTCTAAGACTATCAGCTCCCCAAATATGGATCCTGAGTCTACCAGTTTGCCCAGTGTATTCATTTTCTAGGGCTGCTGTAACAATGTACCACAAACTGAGTGGCTGAAGGAAGAGAAATGTATTGTTGGACTGGTCTGGAGGCTAGAAGTCCAAGCCCAGGTTGTCCGGAGGGTAGGGCGGTGCTCCCTCGGAAAGTGCTATTGGAAGGGTCTGTTCCCGGCCTCCCTCCTAGCTTCTGGCGGTCCCTTGGCTTTTGGCAGCACGGCTCCAGTCTTTACACGGCCTTCTCCCCGTGTGTGTGTGTGTGTGTGTGTGTGTGTGTGTCTCGTAAGGGCAGCAGTCCTATTGGATTAGGGGCCCACCATACTCCAGTATGACCTCACCTTAATTGCATCTGCAGTGACCTGACTTCCAGATAACATCACGTGTGGAGGTAGTGGGGGTTGGGACTTCAAATACGAGTTTTTTTGGGGATACAGTTCAACCAATAATATGTTGACTGTAGCATAATTGTAAAGTGATCCAATGACATATCTTTTTTTAAAAATTTTATTTATTT
>NW_027981900.1:0-1073 GCF_054177405.1 Leptonychotes weddellii
CGGGGGCGTTCAGACAGGGATTCTGTCTGTCTCCACCCGTGGGTTCTGACAGGCCCGAGGGCTGCAGGTCGCCTCCTGTGTGGGGCCATCCGGCCGGCCGGGGGAGACAGGGCTGTGCTGCCGCCGTGGGGAGCTGCGCTGACCCTCGTCCTTCTCCTCGCCACCTGCTTCGCGGTCTGGGCCCGAACCTCCGCCGGCGGGTGGCTCTGGAGCATCGCGTCTGCCCCCTGCACCCTCACTTGCTCCGCAGGCAGGCTGGCTGCCTGGCGCTGGTGCGATAGGACGTGGAGTGGCTGGATGGGGAGCAGCCCCTTGCAGGGCCCCGTCGCCGAGACCACGATCACCACTAGACCGGCGGAGATGCAGGGTGTCACAGCCCGCTCTGTGTCGGGAGCGGCTTCTGGGTGGGCGCTGGCCGCCGTCCGCCGACAGGTGTGGCTGCCGAGGGCTTTGGGTCCTGAAGGCCTCGGAGGCCAGGCCAGGGCTCGGTGGACGGGCCCTGACGGCCCGGGGCCCCCAAGAGATGCGTGTGTGTCCTCGCTTGGCCATCTCAGGAGACTGCAGGGAAGCATACACGGGTGGAGCGCTCTCCAGTGAGCTGCCCTCTCTGGCCCTTGGTGCCCTGTGGCAGGTTTTTCCAAAGTCTGTGCCATAGTGAAAGTCACAGAACATACGTTTTGCCATGTTGACCGTCTTTAAGTGACCAGGTCAGCAGTGCTTCATATATTCACGTGGTCATGCGGCTGTCCCTGCCACCATCAGCAGAACTAGTCCCAAACTGACCCCCGCCTCCCCCAGCCCCACCGCCCCCCAGCAGCTCTGTCTTCATGGATGGATGATGCCAGGCCTCACATCCGTGAGATATCCACGGGACATGTGGACATCCGTGGGACATCTGTGGACATCGGCGGACATGTGGACATTCGCGGACATCCGTGGGATATCCATGGACATTTGGACATCCATGGGACATCTGTGGACATCCACGGACATGTGGACATCCGTGGACATCTGTGGGACATCTGTGGGACATCCGTGGGACATCCATGGACATGTGGACATCCATGGGACAT
>NW_027981901.1:0-203 GCF_054177405.1 Leptonychotes weddellii
TTCCACAAATTAGTAAATTCCTCCTGACTTGATTGTGGGGATTATGAAGATGAAATGTTACCATTTTACTTGGTTATTTTACCTGTTCCCAGGCGATGCAGATAGGCAGCAAAATTAATTAAATCAACACTCTCCATTACCACTCCTATGTCCCCAGAATAAGTTGTCACTCTCTCTAAGAAAGAGGATTTTTTTCCCCCAAG
>NW_027981902.1:0-203 GCF_054177405.1 Leptonychotes weddellii
CTGTCCAGGCCCCCGCCCCCTCTGCCAGCTCAGCTCCTGGCCGCGGCCAGCCCGCCTGCTCCAGGCTCTTCCACCGCGGCGATCCGGCCACCACCCATCAGCGCGGCATGCCCCGCTGAGAACTGACGGCCCCGCTGCCTTGGGGCCCGGGTGCAGACTGAGGATTCACGGGCCGGCGCTGAGGCCCATCTCACCACCTCTCC
>NW_027981903.1:0-203 GCF_054177405.1 Leptonychotes weddellii
TCATTCTATTTTCCTATTGTACTCTCTATCCCTCCAGATTGTTAGATTCTGTAAGTTCACCAAACGCCCTTTCATTCATTGATATTTGTCTGTTAATTCACAGTTTCTCTCTCTCTCTGGGATACAGTTTTTGCCTTCATCCTGGGCAAATTCAACATCCATGCTGACTAATCATATAACAGCCTGTCATCTCTGATCTATAG
>NW_027981904.1:0-203 GCF_054177405.1 Leptonychotes weddellii
AGCGCTGCAGAGGGCCTCGTGTGGTCAAGAAGGCAGAATCCCAGCCACGTTCTTTCATTGTCCAGCAGAGTCTCTCCAGGAGCCGGGAGACCAGACCGTTTCCCCCCACCGCCCCAGGGCAGATTGCCCACGGCCACTGCCCTGCTTTCTCTGCTGGCTTCCGGGGTTCCTGGGGACCTGGAGTCCTATGCTCAGCTTAGAGA
>NW_027981905.1:0-203 GCF_054177405.1 Leptonychotes weddellii
TTTTTTTTTTTTAAAGATTTTTATTTATTTATTTGACAGAGAGAGAGATAGCGAGAGCAGGAACACAAGCAGGGGGAGTGGGAGAGGGAGAAGCAGGCTTCCTGCCGAGCAGGGAGCCCGATGCGGGGCTCGATCCCAGGACCCTGGGATCATGACCTGAGCCGAAGGCAGACGCTTAACGACTGAGCCACCCAGGCGCCCCA
>NW_027981906.1:0-203 GCF_054177405.1 Leptonychotes weddellii
GTTCAGTTCCAATGCCCTATACTCTTAACCATTCCAGCAACCCTGCAAATACTGGTATGTCTTCTGGACAGAGCTGAGAATTTCTGAGCAGTACCATATGGAGAGGGTAGAATCTATTTGCCTCTGATTTGAGCACATTTATCAGCAGGAATCTAAGATCTGGTGCCCCTTAGAAAGGCTAAACCTCCTGGTTTCCTGTAAGC
>NW_027981907.1:0-203 GCF_054177405.1 Leptonychotes weddellii
TTTTTTTTTTTTAAAGATTTTATTTATTTATTTGACAGAGAGAGACACAGTGAGAGAGGGAATACAAGCAGGGGGAGTGGGAGAGGGAGAAGCAGGCTTCCCCGCTGAGCAGGGAGCCCGATGCGGGGCTCGATCCCAGGACCCTGGGATCATGACCTGAGCCGAAGGCAGACGCTCAACGACTGAGCCACCCAGGTGCCCCA
>NW_027981908.1:0-203 GCF_054177405.1 Leptonychotes weddellii
GAATACAGCTCTACACACACTGATGAAGGATATGACGGAGTATCTACTACTCCCTCCAAAATTTCCTTTGCAGTTGGCAGAATCTACAGGATTTTGTTCTTCAATTGTAAGTGAGCAGTTCGTTCCCTGGCAGCCTTGGCGGGCCCCTTCCCCTCCGAGGTGGCGTATTATCTCTGAAAAAGCCCCAGAGTGTCTACCCCGGG
>NW_027981909.1:0-203 GCF_054177405.1 Leptonychotes weddellii
GGCCGAGGTGCCAGGCCGAGGTGTGCCGGCTCCACGGGGGGATTCTGCCGAACGCCACATGCTGATACCTTGCCAGCAGCGGCCCGCGGGGCCCCCTCAGACTCTCGCCTGCCCTCGCCTCTGACACCCTCTTCTATGGCCTCACTGCCTCTCTAGCCCTGTGGCTGTGTCTTCGTTTTGCTTTCTGTTGGATTTTTTCTCTG
>NW_027981911.1:0-1073 GCF_054177405.1 Leptonychotes weddellii
CTCTCTCACTCGTGCTCTCTCTCTCTCATAAATAAATAAAATCTTAAAAAAAGGAGAAAGGATCAACGAAACCAAAAGCTGGTTCTCAAAGATGATGAACAAAAATTGGCAAAACTTAGCTACTATAAGGAAGAATAAAAGATGCTCAAATAAATAAAATTGGAATTAAAAGAGAGCTATTACAATTGATAGGACAGAAATACATAGGGTCATAAGATACTATGAACAATTACATACCAACAAATTACATACCTAGAGGAAAAGAGTACATTCCTAGAAATACACAAATACACAGTTAGGAAGATTTACAAAACCTGAACAGACCAGTCCACCTGGGTCACAAGATTGGAGGACAAAGGGCAGGAAGATGGGATTGTGGGGAGGTGGAGACACCAGAGACCCTGGGGTTGGGGAAGGAACAGGGCCTTACAGGCCCCAAAATTGTGACTGCAGTATACAAGGAGCTCTCCTTATGGCAGTTCTCTGCCCAGTGAGAAGGAGATTGGCTGTGGCCTGGGTGAGTTCCAGAGCCTCTCCATTCAGCTGTGGATCCATCTTGGAGCACTGGGCACCATGGAATGGTGGAACATGTGCAGCAAGATCTCCAAAGAATGGTGTTCCTACTCCACCCTATCCCCAGTACAAAGACAGCTTTCCATGTGGTCCTGCCTATTTGTCTCTTCCCCAGAGTCCAGCTGGTGGAGGATGTGCCCTGGGGTAATTTCCCTGCAGAGAAGAGGTAGTTGTCTCCCATAATTTGGCACTCACATTCCTCCCACCAAACTTGCCTGCTTCACCCTTGTCCATGGTGGGCAATGTTCCCAATACCTGGGTATTGAAATTCATTAAACAAATATAGATCTTAAGGGAGAAATAGAAAACAATCCAGTTAAGGGGTTCTCAGTACTACACTGTGAACAATGGATGGATCGTCCAGACACAAAATCAGCAAGGAAACATTGGAATGAAACCACACTTTAGAACAAATGACAGACATTTACAGAACTGGGATTGGGAGAATGAGTAAATTCTTCCCAGGTCACTGACTGAATCACCCATGTGGGCAGTACATG
>NW_027981912.1:0-203 GCF_054177405.1 Leptonychotes weddellii
ACACAGGTCAGCTGGGGTTGTGAAAAGATCTCACTCCACCAAAAGCCATCTCTGCCTCCTCCGGATGGCTGCCTGAGTTGCTCATGTGAAAGCTTTATTATAAGGCTTAGGGGTTAGACGTATGTAGATTGTGTGAGATGTATTCCTGAGAAGGATGGCATTTTAAACTATCGTTATTCACTTACACCTTACTGAGAGTGATA
>NW_027981913.1:0-203 GCF_054177405.1 Leptonychotes weddellii
TAAACATGGCCTTCATTTTCAGGCTTGCCACTTTTATATTTGCATTAGTAATTGTTTGTTATTTTTTTAAATTTTATTATGTTAGTCACCATACAGTACATCATTAGTTTTTGATGTAGTGATCCACGATCCATTGTTTTCATATAACACCCAGTGCTCCATGCAGTACGTGCCCTCCTTAATACCCATCATCGGGCTAACCC
>NW_027981914.1:0-203 GCF_054177405.1 Leptonychotes weddellii
TTGTTAAGTAAATGAGTTGGCTAATAGAGTGACTCATGAAGTGCTTAAAAAGTACTTATTTTGGGAAAGTCTACCTTGATTTGAAACCTGGCTCTATCACTCACTAACCTTATGGCTTTAAGTAAGTGACCTCACCTTCTGTGTCTGGGTTTCCTTATCTGTATATATAATGGGGATGACCAGAATTTATGTAATAACCTTAT
>NW_027981915.1:0-203 GCF_054177405.1 Leptonychotes weddellii
CTTTTTTTTTTTTTAAAGATTTTATTTATTTATTTGAGAGAGAGAGAATGAGAGAGAGAGAACACCTGAGAGGGGATAGGGTCAGAGGACGAAGCAGACTCCCTGCCGAGCAGGAAGCCCGATGCGGGACTCGATCCAGGGACTCCAGGATCATGACCTGAGCCAAAGGCAGTCGCTTAACCAACTGAGCCACCCAGGCGCCC
>NW_027981916.1:0-203 GCF_054177405.1 Leptonychotes weddellii
GGATTGTGGATCACCACATCAAAAACCAATGATGTATTGTATGGTGACTAACATAACATAATAAAATTAAAAAAAAAACAACAATAACATATACTATCTCAAAAAAAAAAAGAAATTAAGTGCATTATTTAAATGAAACTGCTATCATAATGTTCTTAGTCTGTAGAAACAAAAAAACCATAAAAATGCTGTTCATCTATTTG
>NW_027981917.1:0-203 GCF_054177405.1 Leptonychotes weddellii
CATGGTGAGGGGGAGAGCGAGAGTCCGAGTCCGTTCGGGCTGCTATGACAAAGCACCCTCCTGGGTGGCTGATGAACAGCAGAAACTTATTTCTCTCAGTTCTGGAGGCTGGAAGTCGGAGATCGGGGTGCTGACATGGCTCGGTTCCGGTGAGAACCCTCTAACAGGTTGCAGACTGCCCACTTTTTGTGGCGTCCTCCTGG
>NW_027981918.1:0-203 GCF_054177405.1 Leptonychotes weddellii
GGGCGCCTGGGTGGCTCAGTCGTTAAGCGTCTGCCTTCGGCTCAGGTCATGGTCTCAGGGTCCTGGGATCGAGCCCCGCATCGGGCTCCCTGCTCAGCAGGAAGCCTGCTTCTCCCTCTCCCACTCCCCCTGCTTGTGTTCCCTCTCTCGCTGTGTCTCTCTCTGTCAAATAAATAAATAAAATCTTTAAAAAAAAAAAAAAA
>NW_027981919.1:0-203 GCF_054177405.1 Leptonychotes weddellii
TTTTTTTTTTTTTTTAAAGATTTTATTTATTTATTTGAGACAGAGAGAATGAGAGAGAGAGAGCACATGAGAGGGGGGAGGGTCAGAGGGAGAAGCAGGCTCCTTGCTGAGCAGGGAGCCCGATGCGGGACTCGATCCAGGGACTCCAGGATCATGACCTGAGCCGAAGGCAGTCGCTTAACCAACTGAGCCACCCAGGCGCC
>NW_027981920.1:0-203 GCF_054177405.1 Leptonychotes weddellii
CAATAAAAATATAATGTGAGCTAGAAATGGAAGTCATTTATATATTTCTAAATTTTCTAGTAGCCACATTTATAAAGTATTTCTTTAACCCAATATATCTAAAATGAACATCCAAGTACTAACCAGGCCTGACCCTGCTTAGCTTCCGAGATCAGACGAGATTGGGCGCGTTCAGGGTGGTATGGCCGTAGACTATCTATGTT
>NW_027981921.1:0-203 GCF_054177405.1 Leptonychotes weddellii
TTTCTTTTTTTTTTTTAAGATTTTTTTATTTATTTGAGAGAGAGAAACAGAGTGTGCTCATGAGCAGGGGGAGGAGCAGAGGGAGAGGGAGGGAGAGAATCCTCAAGCAGACTCCCCGCTGAGTGCCAAGAGACCACAAGTCAAGGAGTACTGGCAGACTCCAGAAACTGGAGAAGGCAAGAAAATTGCTCCACCCCCAAAAC
>NW_027981922.1:0-1073 GCF_054177405.1 Leptonychotes weddellii
TAAGAAAAAAAAAAAGAAGAAGAAGGTAGCGGGAGGGGAAGAATGAAGTGGGGGAAATCGGAAGTGTAGACGAACCATGAGAGACGATGGACTCTGAAAAACTAACAGGGTTCTAGAGGGAGGGGGGTGGGAGAATGGGTTAGCCTGGTGGTGGGTATTGAGGAGGGCACGTTCTGCATGGAGCACTGGGTGTTATGCACAAACAATGAATCATGGAACACTTCATCTAAAACTAATGATGTAATGTATGGGGATTAACATAAGAATAAAAAAAATTAATTAATTAATTAATTAAAAAAAAAAAAAGTTTTCAATAGATCATTTGCCCCAGCCTTTTTTCACTGCATCAGGCAACTGCACTGTTAAATAGTTGCCTCTGATTGTGTTTTTACTAATTCTCCCAGGGAAAGGGACCTTCCAGTGGGTGGGCTCTGTCAGGCCAAATAATGACAACTTTGTGAGTGGGATTTTCCAGGGAGCTTCCAGACAGATCATGTAATATCTGCAGACGGGGCTTCTGGTCTCTAAAGTGGCTCTTGGGATACTGGTTTTCCCCATGGTTGTGGGAGCTTGGTCATCAAGGTAATCATGGAACTTGGGATGAGAATAGGCAATTTGAGACCTTGCAGTTTACTGTTCTTACTAAGATTCATCTATTTTTCTTGAACAGAAGCTCCATGGACTATTGCTAGCTTTGATTTCAATGGTCCTAAATAATGGGTTTTGATAAATTTTGCAAGTATTCTTTTATGACAAAAGGGATTTTTTTTTTAAAGTCTTTACCTTTCCAAATGATACCATTCCAGTTTTCCTTTGCATCTTGCAGGTTTCAGGCTGTTTCTAGTTAAAATGGTACCACGAGCCTCCAAACACGTTTTCTTTCACCATTTGGGGAAATGGCAGATCGTATTCAGTTTGGGATGCATCTTTGCTGGCTGCAGAATGCCCTTGTATTACATTTATATTATGAAAAACATCTCAACTCATTGCAATATAAATAAGATGAGCTTCAGAATTAATCTTTATGTGACAATAGAAAACCCTCTCTGAAAACCATAAACTGGTTACAGTGA
>NW_027981923.1:0-203 GCF_054177405.1 Leptonychotes weddellii
TTTTAGAGAGAGAGAGACAGAGAGACACAGAGAGGGGTGGGGGAAGGGCAGAAGGAGAGGGAAAGAGAGAATCTTAAGCAGGCTCTACGCCCAGCGTGGAGCCCGATGTGGGTCTCTACCTTATAATCCTGAGATTGTTACCTGAGCTGAAATCAAGTGTCAGATGCCTAACCAACTGAGCCACCCAAATGCCCCAGTATAAG
>NW_027981924.1:0-203 GCF_054177405.1 Leptonychotes weddellii
GCTCGATCCCAGGACGCTGGGATCATGATCTGAGCCGAAGGCAGCCGCTTTACCAACTGAGCCACCCAGGCGCCCCCATAATGTGATTTTTATTGAGGGGAAAAAACCCTTTCTGATTGCTGTGGGGTGATTTGCGTCTAGGGCGGCAGGCTTGGGAGCAGGGAGATGATGAGGGGGGCTGTGGTGGCCGGCCCAACAAGGAG
>NW_027981925.1:0-203 GCF_054177405.1 Leptonychotes weddellii
TTTTTTTTTTTAAAGATTTTATTTATTTTTATTTGAGAGAGAGAGAATGAGAGAGAGGGAGTACATGAGAGGGGGGAGGGTCAGAGGGAGAAGCAGACTCCCCACTGAGCAGGGAGCCCGATGCGGGACTCGATCCCGGGACTCCAGGATCATGACCTGAGCCGAAGGCAGTCGCTTAACCAACTGAGCCACCCAGGCGCCCC
>NW_027981926.1:0-203 GCF_054177405.1 Leptonychotes weddellii
GGCGGAGGAGTAGGAGACCTGGATTTCGTCTCCTCTCAGGAATTCAGCTGGATAGGGATCAAACCATTCTGAACACCTACAAACTCAACAGGAGATCGAAGAAAGGAATAGCAACAACTCTCTGAACAGAAAAGCGACCACTTTCTGGAAGGTAGGACATGCGGAGAAGTGAATCCGAGGCGATATTCGGGAGGATAGAGAGC
>NW_027981927.1:0-203 GCF_054177405.1 Leptonychotes weddellii
CACTCACAACACACCCACAGACGTGTGTTTACAGTCACACACCACACCCACAAATGGACGTTTACACCCACACACTCTCCCACACATTCACAAGCTCTCTCCTCTCACACTTGCACACACATACACGCACACTCACACTTGCCCTGCTCCGCTGACTCACCGGCCTCGGGGCCCAGCACAGCCTGCAGACTGGCCGTGTCACC
>NW_027981928.1:0-203 GCF_054177405.1 Leptonychotes weddellii
ATGCCTTTTTTTTTTAAAGATTTTATTTATTTATTTGAGAGAGAGAGAATGAGAGACAGAGAGCATGAGAGGAAGGAGGGTCAGAGGGAGAAGCAGACTCCCTGCCGAGCAGGGAGCCCGATGTGGGACTCGATCCCGGGACCCCAGGATCATGACCTGAGCCGAAGGCAGTTGCTTAACCAACTGAGCCACCCAGGCGCCCC
>NW_027981929.1:0-203 GCF_054177405.1 Leptonychotes weddellii
GTTGAGTTCCAATGCCCTATACTCTTAACCATTCCAGCAACCCTGCAAATACTGGTATGTCTTCTGGACAGAGCTGAGAATTTCTGAGCAGTACCATATGGAGAGGGTAGAATCTATTTGCCTCTGATTTGAGCACATTTATCAGCAGGAATCTAAGATCTGGTGCCCCTTAGAAAGGCTAAACCTCCTGGTTTCCTGTAAGC
>NW_027981930.1:0-203 GCF_054177405.1 Leptonychotes weddellii
GGGGCGCCTGGGTGGCTCAGTTGGTTAAGCAACTGCCTTCGGCTCAGGTCATGATCCTGGAGTCCCGGGATCGAGTCCCGCATCGGGCTCCCTGCTTGGCGAGGAGCCTGCTTCTCCCTCTAACCCTCCTCCCTCTCGGGCTCTCTGTCTCTCATTCTCTCTCTCTCAAATAAATAAATAAAATCTTTAAAAAAAAAAAAAAA
>NW_027981931.1:0-203 GCF_054177405.1 Leptonychotes weddellii
TTGTTAAGTAAATGAGTTGGCTAATAGAGTGACTCATGAAGTGCTTAAAAAGTACTTATTTTGGGAAAGTCTACCTTGATTTGAAACCTGGCTCTATCACTCACTAACCTTATGGCTTTAAGTAAGTGACCTCACCTTCTGTGTCTGGGTTTCCTTATCTGTATATATAATGGGGATGACCAGAATTTATGTAATAACCGTAT
>NW_027981932.1:0-1073 GCF_054177405.1 Leptonychotes weddellii
GGTGACCAGGCAGCATTTTTTCAGTCTGTGCTTTTGCCACAGGATGCAATAGCTTTGGATTTGTTTCCAGGATGGGGAATCCTCGAGTGTTGGCATGCCTTTTATGCGCACTGTGGGATTCAGCCCCGGGGCCGGAGATGGAGGGTTGATGAAAATGACTATTGGCTGAGGCATACACCATTTCTGCGAAGACAGCAGAGCTGTATGGGGATCCTCTGCCTATGGCAACAAGGTTGGAGCCCAAACCTTCTGTTTCTATAGCATCGCCCCTACACATGCCCCTCATCTTCGCCATCCTCGCCCTCCCCCATCCCCTCCTTTGTGCAGTGCTCTGAGCTCATTCGCTTGGATTCTTTCCATTGCAGACTTCAATTCAGCCATCAACCTGAATATTGCGTGAAGAGTGGGGAAGGAGAGTGCCTTCTGAAAAGAAAAATAGAACAGGAGGAAAAGCATGATGTGGTGGGCTTGGGGATTCCCTTTAAGAGTGACTATCCTGAGGGGCTAATGGTCAATTAAGCACCTCTCTTGCTGGGTATGGCTCCAGTCTTAAGTCCTTTCACTTGTGTTCTGGTCCATTTACCTCCTGCAGCTTGTGAAGAGCCATCCCTCTTAAGAACCTGCTCTAGTGGCCGAAGTGAATGAAAATGCTGGTGTAGTTCCTCCCAGCAGTATCAGAACACACATACTTACAACGCACAGCCAAGAGTACCCACACCTGCTCGCACAGGCTCACATACATAGACGTATACATCACACGCACACACACACACACGCACACACAGTAGTGATACTGATTATTGTCAGTGTTTGGGAAGATCTTTTAAAAATTCTCAGTTCTAACTTCCCATGCGTGGCTTTTTTTTTTTTTTTTAAATTTTTTTTTTTATTCTTATGTTAATCCCCATACATTACATCATTAGTTCTAGATGAAGTGTTCCATGATTCATTGTTCGTGCACAACACCCAGTGCTCCATGCAGAACGTGCCCTCCTCAATACCCACCACCAGGCCAACCCATCCTCCCACCCCCCTCCCCTCTAGAACCCTCAGTTTGTTTTTCAGAGTCCATC
>NW_027981933.1:0-203 GCF_054177405.1 Leptonychotes weddellii
GGGATCTGGTGGGAAATGGCCCACAAAGGGGCAGGGAGGCAGCAGAGAGAAAACCAAGGCCCTATGCTGGTGGGCCTGGTGCCTTCCCAGGCATCCTAGAGAAACCATTCCTAACCCTGCACTGTCTGTATTTCCTCCACAGGGCGAAAAGGGGGCTGCAGGCTCCCCTGGGCTATTCGGCCTCATGGGGCAGAAGGTGGGTA
>NW_027981934.1:0-203 GCF_054177405.1 Leptonychotes weddellii
TCTCTCTCTTAATTTCAAGTCGTGGTAGACGTGGTTGCCCATGCAGAAAACATGACAGGAAACTGAAGACAGATTTTTTTTAGTGTGAATCAACTTATCTAAACCTCCCTCTCCCAGACTGAAACAGACCTCATCACACACAAGAAATGCGACTGAGCAAATAAATTAAAAAAAATTAAAACAATGGAATCAGAGATAGTTTT
>NW_027981935.1:0-203 GCF_054177405.1 Leptonychotes weddellii
GGGCGCCTGGGTGGCTCAGTCGTTAAGCGTCTGCCTTCGGCTCAGGTCATGATCCCAGGGTCATGGGATCGAGCCCCGCATCGGGCTCCCTGCTCAGCGGGAAGCCTGCTTCTCCCTCTCCCACTCCTCCTGCTTGTGTTTCCTCTCTCGCTGTCTATCTGTCAGATAAATAAATAAAATCTTTAAAAAAAAAAAAAGATTTA
>NW_027981936.1:0-203 GCF_054177405.1 Leptonychotes weddellii
CATGGTGAGGGGGAGAGCGAGAGTCCGAGTCCGTTCGGGCTGCTATGACAAAGCACCCTCCTGGGTGGCTGATGAACAGCAGAAACTTATTTCTCTCAGTTCTGGAGGCTGGAAGTCGGAGATCGGGGTGCTGACATGGCTCGGTTCCGGTGAGAACCCTCTAACAGGTTGCAGACTGCCCACTTTTTGTGGCGTCCTCATGG
>NW_027981937.1:0-203 GCF_054177405.1 Leptonychotes weddellii
AGGGGGAGTGGGAGAGGGAGAAGCAGGCTTCCCGCCAAGCAGAGAGCCCAACGTGGGGCTCGATCCCAAGACCCTGGGACCATGACCCCAGCCGAAGGCAGACGCCTAACGACTGAGCCACCCGGGCACCCCGTCAGTACTCACTCTTAAATAAGACTTTAGAATTCTAGGCTGAAACAATTTCTGGGTTTTTCTTTTTTTTT
>NW_027981938.1:0-203 GCF_054177405.1 Leptonychotes weddellii
GCGTCCAAGTTCTCAATTCCCACACCAAGTCTCTTTATCATTTCTGCTTTCCTAGCTGTAGTATGGCCAATAAAGGACTCTTGGAGGTGAAATTTGGGCTGAGACATTAAGTCCAGGAGGCACACAAACCTGAGTCCTCAGAGCAGGTAATTCATCATCAATTCAGTTGTGCCTCATCCTTTTCAGGAAAATCCACTCATGAA
>NW_027981939.1:0-203 GCF_054177405.1 Leptonychotes weddellii
TTTAATTTTTTTTTATTCTTATGTTAATCCCCATACATTACATCATTAGTTTTAGATGAAGTGTTCCATGATTCATTGTTTGTGCATAACACCCAGTGCTCCATGCAGAATGTGCCCTCCTCAATACCCACCACCAGGCTAACCCATCCTCCCACCCCCCTCCCCTCTAGAACCCTCAGTTTGTTTTTCAGAGTCCATCATCT
>NW_027981940.1:0-203 GCF_054177405.1 Leptonychotes weddellii
TTTCATATATATATATATATATATATATATATATATATATATATATATATATATATATATATATATAAAACTTGGACCTGAGGCAAGGGGACAAAAAAGCCACTTAGAGATTAGAGAGCTACAACTCAAAGTCACTGGCTCTTGTTTAATCTCAGTTTTGTTCCTAATTACTCTCAGAGTAAAATTATCTCTTTAGCCTACTT
>NW_027981941.1:0-203 GCF_054177405.1 Leptonychotes weddellii
ATCGGGTAGCCTGGTGGTGGGTATTGAGGAGGGCACGTTCTGCATGGAGCACTGGGTGTTATGCACAAACAATGAATCATGGAACACTACATCTAAAACTAATGATGTATGGGGATTAACATAACAATAAAAAAATAAAAAAAAATGTCACCCAATGTCCATAAGATCTCCCAGACTTGGAGTGAAATCTCACCCAATGTCCA
>NW_027981942.1:0-203 GCF_054177405.1 Leptonychotes weddellii
TTTTTTTTTTTTTTTTTAAGATTTTATTTATTTATTTGAGACAGAGAGAATGAGAGACAGAGAGCATGAGAGGGAGGAGGGTCAGAGGGAGAAGCAGACTCCCTGCCGAGCAGGGAGCCCGATGCGGGACTCGATCCCGGGACTCCAGGATCATGACCTGAGCCGAAGGCAGTTGCTTAACCAACTGAGCCACCCAGGCGCCC
>NW_027981943.1:0-1073 GCF_054177405.1 Leptonychotes weddellii
CTCTCTCACTCGTGCTCTCTCTCTCTCATAAATAAATAAAATCTTAAAAAAAGGAGAAAGGATCAACGAAACCAAAAGCTGGTTCTCAAAGATGATGAACAAAAATTGGCAAAACTTAGCTACTATAAGGAAGAATAAAAGATGCTCAAATAAATAAAATTGGAATTAAAAGAGAGCTATTACAACTGATAGGACAGAAATACATAGAGTCATAAGATACTATGAACAATTACATACCAACAAATTACATACCTAGAGGAAAAGAGTACATTCCTAGAAATACACAAATACACAGTTAGGAAGATTTACAAAACCTGAACAGACCAGTCCACCTGGGTCACAAGATTGGAGGACAAAGGGCAGGAAGATGGGATTGTGGGGAGGTGGAGACACCAGAGACCCTGGGGTTGGGGAAGGAGCAGGGCCTTACAGGCCCCAAAATTGTGACTGCAGTATACAAGGAGCTCTCTTTATGGCAGTTCTCTGCCCAGTGAGAAGGAGATTGGCTGTGGCCTGGGTGAGTTCCAGAGCCTCTCCACTCAGCTGTGGATCCATCTTGGAGCACTGGGCACCATGGAATGGTGGAACATGTGCAGCAAGATCCCCAAAGAATGGTGTTCCTACTCCACCCTATCCCCAGTACAAAGACAGCTTTCCATGTGGTCCTGCCTATTTGTCTCTTCCCCAGAGTCCAGCTGGTGGAGGATGTGCCCTGGGGTAATTTCCCTGCAGAGAAGAGGTAGTTGTCTCCCATAATTTGGCACTCACATTCCTCCCACCAAACTTGCCTGCTTCACCCTTGTCCATGGTGGGCAATGTTCCCAATACCTGGGTATTGAAATTCATTAAACAAATACAGATCTTAAGGGAGAAATAGACAACAATCCAGTTAAGGGGTTCTCAATACTACACTGTGAACAATGGATGGATCGTCCAGACACAAAATCAGCAAGGAAACATTGGAATGAAACCACACTTTAGAACAAATGACAGACATTTACAGAACTGGGATTGGGAGAATGAGTAAATTCTTCCCAGGTCACTGACTGAATCACCCATGTGGGCAGTACATG
>NW_027981944.1:0-203 GCF_054177405.1 Leptonychotes weddellii
TAGGGGCGCCTGGGTGGCTCAGTTGGTTGAGCGACTGCCTTCGGCTCAGGTCATGATCCTGGAGTCCCGGGATCGAGTCCCGCATCGGGCTCCCTGCTCGGCAGGGAGTCTGCTTCTCCCTCTGACCCTCCTCCCTCTCATGCTCTCTGTATCTCATTCTCTCTGTCTCAAATAAATAAATAAAATCTTTAAAAAAAAAAAAA
>NW_027981945.1:0-203 GCF_054177405.1 Leptonychotes weddellii
ACAATCACAAGTTTCCTCAAGTAAATGCTATAAGAAAAGGATGGGAAGGGGCTCTCTTTCCTTATTTTCAACAGGGACAATAAGCCCCTTACTTTTAATATATTTTGTCCTAACAGTAGACCTTGGCTTGGTTTGCTCACAGAGCTGTTGTTCATCTGGCTGTTGGCTGGTCTAGGACAGCTGCAGCTGGAAAGGCTGCGCTA
>NW_027981946.1:0-203 GCF_054177405.1 Leptonychotes weddellii
TGTGAAACCCGCCTCCTCTCCCCTCGGCCCCTTCTCCATTCAAGGACACAGGCAGCCCGTCTTAGGCTCTGAGGGACCTCCGGTCCCA
The DNA here is from genome assembly GCF_054177405.1 of Leptonychotes weddellii. Taxonomy (NCBI): domain Eukaryota; kingdom Metazoa; phylum Chordata; class Mammalia; order Carnivora; family Phocidae; genus Leptonychotes; species Leptonychotes weddellii. The sequence goes on from NW_027981946.1 coordinate 89, forward strand.
TAGCAGCGCTGACCCTCATGTGTCATGTGTCCCATCTTACAGATGGGCCGACGGAGGCTCCGAGCGCTGGGCATTGGTGGCATCTGAGTCTGGGTCACGGAGACAGCCGTCCTCA
>NW_027981947.1:0-203 GCF_054177405.1 Leptonychotes weddellii
CAGGGTCCTGGGATCAGGCCCCATGTCGGGCTCCCTGCTCAGCGGGAAGCCTGCTTCTCCCGCTCTCACTCCCCCTGCTTGTGTTCCCTCTCTTGCTGTGTCTCTCTCTGTCAAGTAAATAAATAAAATCTTTTTTAAAAATAAATAAATAAATATAAAAATAAAAAATAAATAAAAAGAATAAAGTGACCACAAACCCACAC
>NW_027981948.1:0-203 GCF_054177405.1 Leptonychotes weddellii
CACTACCACCACCACCATCATCATCCTCACCATCACCATCCTCACCATTACCACCACCACCATAATCACCATCATCATCATCATTTCTGCTTTTTATTGAGCACCTACCATGAGCCAGTCTCCATACCTAATATATTATGTGCACAATCTCATATTAATTCTCACTAGAACTCTATGAGGTAAGAATCCTTTCCCCATCTTAT
>NW_027981949.1:0-203 GCF_054177405.1 Leptonychotes weddellii
CCCCCCGCATAAGGCAGTGTGTGATCAAGGGAGATAAAGAAACAATAACTATTGATAAAGACAGTATCTGTTATCTAATGCTGTTTCCCCCATGAAGATGGCTGGCTTTCTCTGTTCCAATGATCTGGGCAGGTTGTTCCAAACGCATCCACTCAGACATTGAAATAGGACCAAAAGTGCTGGTGCAAATGAGGTAGGAGGAT
>NW_027981950.1:0-203 GCF_054177405.1 Leptonychotes weddellii
TTGGCATGACTCAGCACACCCTGATTGCTTAAGAAAGTTCTGCAAAATAGCGCATAAAAACCCCTAATCTTAGAAACTCTGGGGGCAACCCACTCGGGTCCCCCTCCCTCTCTGGAAGCTTTATACTCTTGCTCAATAAAATTTGTTTTGCTGCCCACCACTCTTCATCTGGTCTACCTCTTCATTCTTCAAAGCAACGTGAC
>NW_027981951.1:0-203 GCF_054177405.1 Leptonychotes weddellii
AGAACCCCTCTGTTGTATATGGGAGGGGATAATGTTTTCATGTTCCTTTCTGATCATGCCCGAAAGTCTTGCCCCATTGTTGGGAAGAGATGTATTAGCTCAAATGAAGACCACAATTCTGGTCACCCCAGGCCAATTCCTTTGTCTCCCACTAACCGAAGTCACAGTCGACTCACGAGTGTGGGCTACACAAGGAAAAATAA
>NW_027981952.1:0-203 GCF_054177405.1 Leptonychotes weddellii
ACCCGCACCTGCAACCTTACCTAAAAATCCATTCCTGCTGGCTTGCATATTTAAGTGTAGATCTAAAGATTCTGGACCATACCATGAAGAACATCTTTATGATAGAGGCAGAGGTTTCTTTAGTTGAATCATAAAAGAAAGGATTGAATCCCACAGAAAGTAAGAACTTCTATTCCTTAAAAGACACAGAGGAAGAACAGACG
>NW_027981953.1:0-203 GCF_054177405.1 Leptonychotes weddellii
GCAGTACAACTTCAATGGCAACTTAATGGCAAATAGACCAAGGTGTCAATCTCATCCCTGGGCCTTACAGCTATGTGAACTTGGACAAGCTCCTTGATCTCAGAAAGCCTTGTTCCACCCTTGTTTACCAGATGGGGATTGAAAGTGTTTACAGGATTGTCTTATGATTGAATAAAATAAAACATGTAAAGAGCCTCGCATGG
>NW_027981954.1:0-1073 GCF_054177405.1 Leptonychotes weddellii
TTCTCCTATGCAGAAAACAGCTTCAGATGTCATGAATGTGTTAGACACAGATAAGAGCCAAGTTTAAGACGAGTAAAACATTTACTCCGACTGCCGCTAAGTATGCATTTGATTTAGAATCCAGGGTTATGGGTCAGTTGTCTATGAAATTCATTGCTTTAGCTTTCAGTTCCCCCGTTTCTCTTCTACTTGTTACCTTTCCCCCGTTTTTCTTCAAAACTCTTAGCATCTTTCTTAAGCCCACCCCCACTTTGGTTTCATGTCTCCTCAGAGACCGAGTGAGGTAGTCCATACAGTGCTTGGTAGCATGGAGGTTCCATAATGCTGACTTATAAATTTAAAGCAACATTTGCATAGTACCTGAAGGAAGTTGATTTAGGAGTCAGTGTTTGGTAAATACTCTGAGATCTTCATATTAGACGCAAGATCTAAGGGCGCTGTATTATTGCTTCACTTTGTCTTTTGTAAAGCACCTGGTACCATGACAATATTCACGAGGTAAATAAATGAAATGAAATACACTTCCTTCTCTATTTTAATAATGTACTATTCATGCATTTTCCCCCCCCTGGAACAAAGAATCATTGTAGTAGGTTGCTCTGCCAATATTAGGCTGATATCTTATTGCAAGCAAATAAAGAGATAAAATGGCATGCCACAGGAAAAGAGTTTCTTTTCAAAATAGAGGAGAACAAGGCAATAACACAAAATATGAAAAGCCAGGAAATGGTTCAATGGATTACAAATATGAACACAGGTCCCTTGATTTTCTATTACTATCCCTGTTATAAAGGAATACCTACATGTCCAGAGCAAAGCTCACATTAGCTTCTTGATCAATTCTATTTTAAAAAATTCATTGTTCTTCTCTAAATGATCTTGTCCCTAAGAGAGCTGACAGAGGTGTTTAACAGAGCAGAACCAGGAGCACCTGGGTGGCTCAGATGGTTAAGCGTCTGCCTTCAGCTCAGGTCATGATCCCAGGGTCCTGGGATCGAGCCCTGCATCGGGGTCCCTGCTCCGCGGGGGTGTCTGCTTCTCCCCCTCCTTCCTGCTCGAGCTCTCTCTCTCTC
>NW_027981955.1:0-203 GCF_054177405.1 Leptonychotes weddellii
CTCCGCCGGCCACCGTGGTCAGTGTCCTTCTGGCCCATCTCACTCGCTCCTCACCGTACACGTCTATTCCTGTCCCTGTTTCAGAGCTGATGCCACCCCAGCTCAGAGAGGTCGTGGCTGCCCGCGGTCACACAGCCTGGAGGTGGCTGAGCAGGGCCTGGGGAGGTGGCCGGGTCCCCTCCCTCACGCCCCTCCCCCATGGG
>NW_027981956.1:0-203 GCF_054177405.1 Leptonychotes weddellii
GTGGACGAACCATGAGAGACGATGGACTCTGAAAAACAAACTGAGGGTTCTAGAGGGGAGGGGGGTGGGAGGATGGGTTGGCCTGGTGGTGGGTATTGAGGAGGGCACGTTCTGCATGGAGCACTGGGTGTTATGCACGAACAATGAATCATGGAACACTTCATCTAGAACTAATGATGTAATGTATGGGGATTAACATAAGA
>NW_027981957.1:0-203 GCF_054177405.1 Leptonychotes weddellii
GGTGAGCCTGGTGGTGGGTATTGAGGAGGGCACGTTCTGCATGGAGCACTGGGTGTTATGCACAAACAATGAATCATGGAACACTACATCTAAAACTAATGATGTAATGTATGGGGATTAATATAACAATAAAAAAATTTTTAAAAATAGACATCTTTGGCTTTGATATTTTATTTCTTTATTCTTCTTTGTTCTCTTAATCC
>NW_027981958.1:0-203 GCF_054177405.1 Leptonychotes weddellii
TTCTTTTTTTTTTTTTTAAGATTTTATTTATTTATTTGACAGAGAGAGACAGCGAGAGAGGGAACACAAGCAGGGGGAGTGGGAGAGGGAGAAGCAGGCTCCTGGCTGAGCAGGGAGCCCGATGCGGGACTCGATCCCAGGACCCTGGGATCATGACCTGAGCCGAAGGCAGACGCTTAACCGACTGAGCCACCCAGGCACCC
>NW_027981959.1:0-203 GCF_054177405.1 Leptonychotes weddellii
ACCACTCGGCCACGACGACGTGCGAGCCGGCGCGCTCGCTGGCCAAGGAGCCTCCGGCGAGGGCCACGGGCTCTCCCACCAGGCGCCCTCGGACCTCACTCAGGCGAAGAGCGCGCTGCTGCGGCAAGCCATCCAAGGTGGCACTGCTGGAGGGGCCGGAGCAGGAGGCCTCCCGGGAGCCCAGCTTCGTGCTGGGCCGCTTC
>NW_027981960.1:0-203 GCF_054177405.1 Leptonychotes weddellii
CCCCGTTAAAATTTTTTGCCTTTGGACATGAGGATTCAGTGTATGAATAGGACAGCTGGTTCTGTCTACCACTGGAAAAATTGTCTTCATGTTTTCCTGTCCACAGTTTTAGGTAATATTTACTTTAGAATAATTAAAAATAATTTTTAAAAAACCCCATAGATGTAGGAGCTGATATTATTAATAGCAAAATTAAAATTTGT
>NW_027981961.1:0-203 GCF_054177405.1 Leptonychotes weddellii
GAACTCGCTGATGTCGAGCAAGCTGTGATCTGCATCTAAAGGACTGCCCACATTCAGGGCAATCAGGGGGCTTCACTCCACTATGTGTCCTATTGTGCGTGACAAGTGAAGAGTGGTTACTAGAAGTTTTCCTGCACACGTGACATTCGTAAGGTCTTTCCCCTGTATGACTCCTCCTCTGAATGATGAAATGGGACGTGTAG
>NW_027981962.1:0-203 GCF_054177405.1 Leptonychotes weddellii
GCACATTCTGCATGGAGCACTGGGTGTTATGCACAAACAATGAATCATGGAACACTTCATCTAAAATTAATGATGTAATGTATGGGGATTAACATAAGAATAAAAAAAATGTATGAAAACTGCTTTTTAAATCATCTATATATATACATATACACATATGTATGAATATGTACATATACAAATATTTATATATTTATATGTAA
>NW_027981963.1:0-203 GCF_054177405.1 Leptonychotes weddellii
AAAAAAAAATATAATGTGAGCTAGAAATGGAAGTCATTTATATATTTCTAAATTTTCTAGTAGCCACATTTATAAAGTATTTCTTTAACCCAATATATCTAAAATGAACATCCAAGTACTAACCAGGCCTGACCCTGCTTAGCTTCCGAGATCAGACGAGATTGGGCGCGTTCAGGGTGGTATGGCCGTAGACTATCTATGTT
>NW_027981964.1:0-203 GCF_054177405.1 Leptonychotes weddellii
GAAAGATATTCCATGCTCATGGATTGGGATAACAATTGCTCTTAAAATGTTCATACCAGCCAAAGCAATCTACAGATTTAATACAATGCAATTTAATACAGATTTGATGCAATTTATCTTTTTTTTTAATTTTTTTTTTATTCTTATGTTAATCCCCATACATTACATCATTAGTTTTAGATGAAGTGTTCCATGATTCATTG
>NW_027981965.1:0-1073 GCF_054177405.1 Leptonychotes weddellii
AGTTATAAAATTGTTGTTATAAAAGGATTTTTATGTTTTTATTTTTTTGTTAAACTGTGAGAGCAAAATAACTTACTGGAATATAAAGATAAGAGCTGACTGAGCATGCCACTAATGGGGAGAGGGTATTTTCACAGAAACAGTGTTTTCCCCCATCCCATCTCCATTTGATGTTGATCAAAACATACCATTGGCCATTTAGTTAAAAAAATGCGATATGCTTGTGCACATACACAGTTACTTTATGTACAATAAAGGGACGGGGAAGGGGAAAATGAAAGAATAGAGAAAACTGTACTGTAGTAGTCAGGATGTGGTGGAACCAAATTGTGGCTTTCTACTTGAGAATGTCTTCTTGGTCTGGAGGAACAGAGTTCTGGAGTAAAGTAGCAGGTTCCCTTTTTAGTAGACACCTCCTGTCTGCTGCTGGAACACATCAATTGTATCTTCATCCTCCATTTCCAACTGTGCAGGTGTGTCTGTTTCATTGATTGGCTGCCCATCAAATCGGAATCTGATCTGCCTCATTGACAAACCCTGTCGTTCACAGTAGGCTTTCATTAGATTACTAAGTGGTGTGTGCCTCTTAATCGTAAACTGCACCACAGAACCATCCTGCCCCGCCACCTTCAAATTAATATGATCGTTGTTCTCAGTCTTGACTCCTTCCTTGGGCTTTTCATCGGCCATGGCGAGCACCGGAGTCTCCTCAGCTGCGGCTTCACCAAAGAGGTACCAGCTCCGCACTGAATGTCAGGTTTTTAGCACAATGTCCAATGCAGAGTAAGGATCCAATAACTATTACCTCAATTATCCGTATTATTGTTCTGTCTCAATGCTAACAATTATGACTCTCTTAATAAAAACTGGATTTAAAATCGGTACTAGGAAATATCACAAGCTTATAGTTAGTGACGCCTAGTCTCTGCCTGTGCGGTCAGCAGTCCTAACTTCACCCCAGCACACACACATTCACACACACATCCCTCCATATGGACATGCCCTTCCCTCCCCCCAACAGCACACAGAGGCCGCAGCTACAAAGGCAGGCCGAGTCCCTGATCCGCCATCTC
>NW_027981966.1:0-203 GCF_054177405.1 Leptonychotes weddellii
CTTTAAAAAAAAAAAGAACTAAATATTATTTTTAAAAGCTGTATTTCAGCTTAAAAAAAAGCGTATTTCACTAAATTGTATGCATGATAGACAGTTTAAGAAGAAAAAGAAAGGGCTTCTTCATAGCTCTAGAAAGTAGAAAGTTAAAACTATACCAACATTACTCCAAACAGTCACAATAAGTTTTCTTCATCAGTTTTCTT
>NW_027981967.1:0-203 GCF_054177405.1 Leptonychotes weddellii
CACTACCACCACCACCATCATCATCCTCACCATCACCATCCTCACCATTACCACCACCACCATAATCACCATCATCATCATCATTTCTGCTTTTTATTGAGCACCTACCATGAGCCAGTCTCCATACCTAATATATTATGTGCACAATCTCATATTAATTCTCACTAGAACTCTATGAGGTAAGAATCCTTTCCCCATCGGGC
>NW_027981968.1:0-203 GCF_054177405.1 Leptonychotes weddellii
GACAAGGAAGACAGTCACCTGGGAAGGATGCACCACAGCTATATCCATCCATCCATCCGTCCATCCGTCCATCCATCCATCCGTCCATCCATCTGTCCATCCGTCCATCCGTCCGTCCACCCATCCATCCACAGATACGTCTGTTTCCTCTTCTTGGCCATCATGCACAATGCTGCTATGAACACTCACAGGCCAGTTTATGT
>NW_027981969.1:0-203 GCF_054177405.1 Leptonychotes weddellii
CAGTTCATCTGTCATTCAAAGTGAAAGGATTCAAGTCCCAGTATAAACTTTGTCTTGATGGGATTTTTTTTTATTCTTATGTTAATCCCCATACATGACATCATTAGTTTTAGATGAAGTGTTCCATGATTCATTGTTTGTGCATAACACCCAGTGCTCCATGCAGAATGTGCCCTCCTCAATACCCACCACCAGGTTACCCC
>NW_027981970.1:0-203 GCF_054177405.1 Leptonychotes weddellii
TTTTATTTTTTTTTAAAGATTTTATTTATTTATTTGAGACAGAGAGAATGAGAGAGAGAGAGCACATGAGAGGGGGGAGGGTCAGAGGCAGAAGCAGGCTCCCTGCCGAGCAGGGAGCCCGATGCGGGACTCGATCCAGGGACTCCAGGATCATGACCTGAGCCGAAGGCAGTCGCTTAACCAACTGAGCCACCCAGGCGCCC
>NW_027981971.1:0-203 GCF_054177405.1 Leptonychotes weddellii
TGAGGAGCCGTCTGAGGCCTCGGTGGGCCTGGGCTGTGCTCACCACCGTGAGCAGCTCCGTTCCGGCGTGAGTTGTTTTTCTGCGAGTCGTTTACCCATTTCCGCTGGCTCGCTTTCTGTGCGCGAGTACCAGTCGGGGGTCTCCAGGGAAAGAGCCAGACGCGTGTGCGCGTGTGTGTGGGTGTGTGTGTGTACACGCACGT
>NW_027981972.1:0-203 GCF_054177405.1 Leptonychotes weddellii
GCCATGACAGGTGTCTGTCGTCTGTCAGCAGCACTCCCCATCCTACCCCGAGTAAAATGATCTACAGAGGCTCAGACCAAAGGCACCAACTTCCACTTTCCATCCAAGACCCTCGTTTGCCCCTAGCTGAGTATGTGGGTGGAGAGATAAACGGGCGCCTCGGTGCCCACATCAGTTGTAGGCAATTGGCAAAGGCTACCCCT
>NW_027981973.1:0-203 GCF_054177405.1 Leptonychotes weddellii
CAGGAAGATATATAAATCATTTTGGACTTAAAAGAATGTATCCCACTTTAAAAGCTTCCAGAAAATATGATTCTGCCAGACAACCATTTGCCACTCCCCCAACACAGTCATAGCGGACACTTTTTAAGATCTACGTGCCAAGCTCTACAGCAGTAATGGGTTGTCTTACTTAACCTTTCAGTGATCCACAACCACAAGGTGGA
>NW_027981974.1:0-203 GCF_054177405.1 Leptonychotes weddellii
ATTCATTGTTTGTGCATAACACCCAGTGCTCCATGCAGAATGTGCCCTCCTCAATACCCACCACCAGGCTAACCCATCCTCCCACCCCCCTCCCCTCTAGAACCCTGTTTGTTTTTCAGAGTCCATCGTCTCTCATGGTTCGTCTACCCCTCCGATTTCCCCCGCTTCATTCTTCCCCTCCCGCTACCTTCTTCTTCTTTTTT
>NW_027981975.1:0-1073 GCF_054177405.1 Leptonychotes weddellii
GGCGCGACAGTTGCATCAGGCGAATGTCCGGTGAGGCCACGCTGAGATCACGCCGGCTGGGGCTTGGGGCCAGCTGTGGACTGGGGGGCACTGGTTGGGGACAGGCCCAGGCCCCGACGGGGAAACCCGAAGCTCAGAGCCTCAGTTTCCCTGCCCGTGGAAGGGACGACAACAGTAACAGACACGGTAGCCATAGCAGCGAGGGGAGTGAGCGTCTTAGCTCGGATGGTTTGGGGGAGGGGGTGCAGGGGGCAGAGATTCTCCCAAGGCCGCACAGCCTGACTGCAGGCCCCGTGTGTGCCCCGGATCAGGGCTGGCTGCCGTTTCTGCTCCTTGGATGACTGTGGGCAGGTGCCTCTGTTCTCCCCCCCCAACACACATACATACACCGTAAAATGGGAGGAACGTTCATCCCCCCTCTTCGGCTGCTTGGAGAAGTAAATGAGTTGTTTCTCATGCTGAGCGCTTAGAACAGAGCTGGGCCTGCAGTAGGTTCCATGTTAACGTTTGGTACAATCCTTGTCGCTCCCCTTGTTTTCTTATTACTGGTATTGTTATGAAGGCTAAGCTGGGAGGCTCGATGCCCCTGTTATACAGATAGGGAAACTGAGGCCCAGAAGGAGGTTGGGGCTTGCACAGAGTGAGCCGTGAGAGGGAGAGGCAGAACTCTGACTTTAGCCCAGCCCCACTTCTGATTCTGGCCTCAGTTTCTCCACCCGAGACACAGGCCTCCTAACTCTAGTGGCTTCTCCTGGGGGAAGGGCAGTCAGGCCCCTGAGCCGGGGGGAAGGGGCGGGTCAGCCCAAGTGGGGGCTCGGGCCTGACTACTGGCCGCCCGGGCCACCTTCTTGGAACCCCAACCCTGAGCACCCATCTGACCCTGCTCGACACCCCCCATGCCTCAGTGCCCCCAGAGTCCCTCTGTGTCCCCACCCTCAGATGTACTGTTCCCCCATCTATGCTCTGAGGGTGCCCACCTGTCCCCCACTCTCTGCCAGTGACATCTGTCGCCCGGTGCTCATAATTGCCCCATATGCCGCCACAGCTGTGTGGCCATCGACGCGCCCCCCCCC
>NW_027981976.1:0-203 GCF_054177405.1 Leptonychotes weddellii
GGGCGGAGCAAGATGGCGGAGGAGTAGGAGACCTGGATTTCGTCTCCTCTCAGGAATTCAGCTGGATAGGGATCAAACCATTCTGAACACCTACAAACTCAACAGGAGATCGAAGAAAGGAATAGCAACAACTCTCTGAACAGAAAAGCGACCACTTTCTGGAAGGTAGGACATGCGGAGAAGTGAATCCGAGGCGATATTCG
>NW_027981977.1:0-203 GCF_054177405.1 Leptonychotes weddellii
AAACAGGGCGCCTGGGTGGCTCAGTTGGTTAAGCGACTGCCTTCGGCTCAGGTCATGATCCTGGAGTCCCGGGATCGAGTCCCGCATCGGGCTCCCTGCTCAGCAGGGGGTCTGCTTCTCCCTCTGCCCTCTTCCCTCTCGTGCTCTCTGTCTCTCATTCTCTCTCTCTCAAATAAATAAATAAAATCTTTAAAAAAAATAAA
>NW_027981978.1:0-203 GCF_054177405.1 Leptonychotes weddellii
TCTCTCTCTTAATTTCAAGTCGTGGTAGACGTGGTTGCCCATGCAGAAAACATGACAGGAAACTGAAGACAGATTTTTTTTAGTGTGAATCAACTTATCTAAACCTCCCTCTCCCAGACTGAAACAGACCTCATCACACACAAGAAATGCGACTGAGCAAATAAATTAAAAAAAATTAAAACAATGGAATCAGAGATAGGAAT
>NW_027981979.1:0-203 GCF_054177405.1 Leptonychotes weddellii
TTGTTTAAGACTCAGCTGAAGCATTATCTCTTCAGGGAAATCTTCCCTGACTTTTGTAGGCTGTCTTAGTCCCTCCTTCATCTGTGCTCCTGAAGCATGTGCTGTGAACGTTCAATCTCAATATTGAGGCATATCATTTATCTAGTAGATCACAGGTCCTAAAAACTGGTGTATTTTCATTCAAGCATTGTGATCACCTGCCA
>NW_027981980.1:0-203 GCF_054177405.1 Leptonychotes weddellii
GGCAATGCCACAAAACGAAAGGGACATATTTTCACTATGAACCCCAAGACTGACAGCACCATCAACATGGCCTTCTAAAACGCCAATGTAAAATTGGTTATACTACCCTTTTTTTTTAAGATTTATTTATTTATTTATTAGAGAGAGTGCACAAGTGGCGGGGGAGGGGCAGAGGGAAAGGAAGAGAGAGAACCTCCAGCAGA
>NW_027981981.1:0-203 GCF_054177405.1 Leptonychotes weddellii
TTTAAAAAAAAAAAAGAACTAAATATTATTTTTAAAAGCTGTATTTCAGCTTAAAAAAAAGCGTATTTCACTAAATTGTATGCATGATAGACAGTTTAAGAAGAAAAAGAAAGGGCTTCTTCATAGCTCTAGAAAGTAGAAAGTTAAAACTATACCAACATTACTCCAAACAGTCACAATAAGTTTTCTTCATCAGTTTCCTT
>NW_027981982.1:0-203 GCF_054177405.1 Leptonychotes weddellii
ATCCCCATACATTACATCATTAGTTTTAGATGTAGTGTTCCATGATTCATTGTTTGTGCATAACACCCAGTGCTCCATGCAGAATGTGCCCTCCTCAATACCCACCACCAGGCTAACCCATCCTCCCACCCCCCTCCCCTCTAGAACCCTCAGTTTGTTTTTCAGAGTCCATCGTCTCTCATGGTTCGTCTACCCCTCCGATT
>NW_027981983.1:0-203 GCF_054177405.1 Leptonychotes weddellii
AGCGATGGACTAACTCTAATTACAATGAAGTCTAACCAGGGTATAATTGAAAGGTTTATCTCTGGGAAGGGAGAAGGGCCAAACGTGATGTAAGAGATAGGAAAAGGGCAACAATATAGGAGATTTGGGGAGTGGATATAAATAATAAATGCAGAGAACAGGATGATCTTGAGTATTTTAAATTCAAGAAAAAGAAAGAAATA
>NW_027981984.1:0-203 GCF_054177405.1 Leptonychotes weddellii
CTCGTCCATGAATTTCCCAGACCTGTTCCCATCTCTACTTTTCTCTCCCCAAAGCTACTTTTTCCTCTTAACATACCTCTTCTCAAGTCTGTCACCTCTGCCTACGAAAACGGAAGCATGGAAGTCTCCCTTACTGCAGGCAGCCACATGCCCCGTATCAGGCTACCGGGTGCTGCCTTTGAAAACAGAGGGATTTGCATGAA
>NW_027981985.1:0-203 GCF_054177405.1 Leptonychotes weddellii
CCCGCTCATGCTCTCTCTCTAATAGTTGTTTCTGGTCTTCTTCTGTTATAACCACTGCCTTTGATGATATCTAGTTTTAAAGTTTTATCAAACTCTTTCTTCTTCCTCTCAACTTTTAATTTGAAATCATCCTGATCAGGCCAAGGACATGCCAGTGATATTTTTTATAAGAATCCACTCTGTCCCTTACTGGGAATACTATT
>NW_027981986.1:0-1072 GCF_054177405.1 Leptonychotes weddellii
TTTTTATATGCTCATTTGCCAATTGTATATCTTCTTTGATAAAGTGTTTGTTAATGTCTTTGGTCTATTTTTTAATAGGGTTGTTTGTTTTCTTATTACTAAGTTTTTAGTTTTTGTATATATTATCCAATATATATTGGATAATATATATTGCATTGGATAATATGCACTTATATTGGATAATATATATATTATCCTTTATCAGATACGTCTTTTGCAAATATTTTAACCCAGTTGGGTGTTTTGACTTTTTGGTGTTGCACAGTGTCAGTCCTTCAATTTTGTTCTTGTCTTTCAATATCATGTTGGCCAAGGTCTGCTTTTAAATCATACCTTATAGCCAGTACTTACCAAACTGAAGCCAGCCTGACTATACATCTTTATGTGTAAAACGGAAAGGCTACTAATAAAAGTACAGTGCCCTTAAAATTTTAAGGCAATGACTTATGTTTTTAAGTGAGGTTTAATATTATATAAATCTAGGTATATATTTAATGCCTGAGAATACTGGTCAATGTTCCTTTTCTAGATGACTGCATGGCTTAAGAGTGTGGGTTAAGAGGGTTTCTCTGTGGAAAGGACAGGAAGGGTGAGACCCACTGATACCTCAAGGAACAAAGATTCATAGAAGACAAAAGACTCGTTCGAGATAACTCAGCTAATGTGATGCCAGAGCCAAAGCTCATGTGTTCTGCTATCCTTCCTTATTCTTTATCCTGCCATGGGAATGGAAGCACTGGACATCAACAGAGTAGGCAATCAGTTTAAAGTATGTTTAGTCAGAAGTACAAACTTTCTATTTTAATTTTTTTAAAGATTTTATTTATTTATTTGACAAAGAGAGAGCACAAACAAGGGGAGCGGCAGGCAGAGAGAGAGGGAGAAGCTGCCCCGCCCCCCACCCCTGCTGAGCAGAGAGCCCAAAGTGGGGCTCGATCCCAGGAATCTGGGATCTTGACGTAAGCTGAAGGCAGACGCTTAACTGACTGAGCCCCCAGGCGTCCCGGAAGGTACAAACTTTTTTTTTTTTATTCTTATGTTAATCCCCATACATTACATCATTAGTTTTAGA
>NW_027981987.1:0-203 GCF_054177405.1 Leptonychotes weddellii
GCGTCCAAGTTCTCAATTCCCACACCAAGTCTCTTTATCATTTCTGCTTTCCTAGCTGTAGTATGGCCAATAAAGGACTCTTGGAGGTGAAATTTGGGCTGAGACATTAAGTCCAGGAGGCACACAAACCTGAGTCCTCAGAGCAGGTAATTCATCATCAATTCAGTTGTGCCTCATCCTTTTCAGGAAAATCCACTCAGGAA
>NW_027981988.1:0-203 GCF_054177405.1 Leptonychotes weddellii
GGACTTCATTGTTTTATTATGAAAAATTTCAAACATACAGAAAAGTTGAAATAATAGTAACCTACCATCTCAATTCCACAATATTGACCTGTCTTTGAAATACTCTTATTTAACTAAAATCTAGAACAGCAAGATTTCTGTATATTTTTCAACAGTTTTTCATCACCAGCTTACCAAACACGGGAGACACAATAAATATTTGT
>NW_027981989.1:0-203 GCF_054177405.1 Leptonychotes weddellii
TTTTTTTTTTTTTTAAAGATTTTATTTATTTATTTGAGAGCGAGAATGACAGAGAGAGAGAGAGCATGAGAGGGGGAGGGTCAGAGGGAGAAGCAGACTCCCTGCCAAGCAGGGAGCCCGATGCGGGACTCGATCCCGGGACTCCAGGATCATGACCTGAGCCGAAGGCAGTCGCTTAACCAACTGAGCCACCCAGGCGCCCC
>NW_027981990.1:0-203 GCF_054177405.1 Leptonychotes weddellii
GACGCATTTATAAGTGTTGTGTCATTGGCCAGCATATCCTGAATAATGTAGGCAGGTCTTTACCACCTTTGTGTGAGAAACGGATTCAGACTTAGGAGCAGAAGGAAAATGACCAAAAGCCATGACAGTGCTTGTGAAATTTGTGCATTAACATAAAAGACTGTTTGGGGGTGCACAGTTCCCATGCAATTCCTACGTCAAGA
>NW_027981991.1:0-203 GCF_054177405.1 Leptonychotes weddellii
TGTACTCCATCTTGCAGGACAGATCCCACTTCTGCAAGAGGTAATTCCTAGGCTGATGTTTAGGTAAGGTTTTCAAAATTCATTCCACCATTATTAATTGGAAGTTAGATTTTATTTTATTTTTTTTTATTTTTTTTTATTCTTATGTTAATCCCCATACATTACATCATTAGTTCTAGATGAAGTGTTCCATGATTCAGTGT
>NW_027981992.1:0-203 GCF_054177405.1 Leptonychotes weddellii
AAAAAAAAAAAAAAAAAAAAAAAAAAAAAAAAAACACACACACAGGGTCATTGTTACAGGCTAAGCAGGATCCTCCCCTAATTACATATAGTGAGTCCTAACACCCAGTTCCTCAGACTGTGACTTGATTTGGAGATAGGATCTTTAAAGTAGCAATTAAGTTAAAATGAAGTCTCTCAAGTGGGCCCTATCCCACTATGGCC
>NW_027981993.1:0-203 GCF_054177405.1 Leptonychotes weddellii
TTTCTTTTTTTTTTTTTTTTTAAAGATTTTATTTATTTATTTGACAGAGAGAGACACAGCGAGAGAGGGAACACAAGCAGGGGGAGTGGGAGAGGGAGAAGCAGGCTTCCCGCGGAGCAGGGAGCCCGATGCGGGGCTCGATCCCAGGACCCTGGGATCATGACCTGAGCCGAAGGCAGACGCTTAACGACTGAGCCACCCAG
>NW_027981994.1:0-203 GCF_054177405.1 Leptonychotes weddellii
AGCAACCCTCAGTTTGTTTCCTGAGATTAAGAATTCCTCATATCAGTGAGGTCATATGATACATGTCTTTCTCTGATGGACTTATTTCGCTCAGCATAACACCCTCCAGTTCCATCTAGGTCGTCAGCAACACCCTTTCATCCAGCTTTCTCTGCAAGTAAAGAATACCCCTCCCCCCAGACTGTGTGTGTTACCATGCACCA
>NW_027981995.1:0-203 GCF_054177405.1 Leptonychotes weddellii
AGAAATGGAGAGTAGAATGGTGGTTGCCTGGGGCTGAGGGGTGGGAAGAAATGGATGGAGGTGGTGAAAGGGTATGAACTTCTAGCTGGAAGATAAATAAGCTCTGGAAATCTAATGTACAGCACAATGACTATAATTAACAATACAGTAGGGACACCTGGATGGCTCAGTCAGTTCGGCATCTGACTTTGGCTCAGGTCATG
>NW_027981996.1:0-203 GCF_054177405.1 Leptonychotes weddellii
GAGAGACGATGGACTCTGAAAAACAAACTGAGGGTTCTAGAGGGGAGGGGGGTGGGAGGATGGGTTGGCCTGGTGGTGGGTATTGAGGAGGGCACATTCTGCATGGAGCACTGGGTGTTATGCACAAACAATGAATCATGGAACACTACATCTAAAACTAATGATGTAATGTATGGGGATTAACATAAGAATAAAAAAATTAA
>NW_027981997.1:0-1072 GCF_054177405.1 Leptonychotes weddellii
ATATCATTATCCATCCATTTATTTTTTGTTTAAATCAATTATTTTGAGAGAAGGAAAAATGGCAGAGAAGTAGGGGACCCTATTTCAACTGGTCCCCGGAATTGAGCTGGATATCTACCAGACCAATCTGAGCACCTACGAAACCAGCCTGAGATGTAAGAAGATCTGGATCTCTACAAACAGAATATCACAAGGGGTTGGTTTTGAGGTACAAAGTGGGGAGCCCTGATTCTGAGGGCAGATATCGGAGGATAAACAGCAGTGGGAGGGTGCCTGGCCGTGGGGATCCTACACCACCGGTGAGCAACAGCCTCCCACGCTAGGGATGGGCACAGACTCGCAGACCGGTAGCAGCGAGGAAAGGACTTTAGGGCAGCCCCGGGATGAAAACCGGGAGCAGCGGGGTTGCGCGTGTGAACTGGGAGCAGCTGGCGGTTTTAGAAGCACAAAGGGCAGACACGTGCCCCGACCTGGAGGCAGGACTGGGGATGCTGTGGAGGGGTGCACAACCCCGGACACTGCAGTTTATAGCAGCACAGACAGAAATGGAGATGGTGTGGCCTGGAGAGCTCACTGAAGAACACACTGCAGTCTCTCTGTTCTGAAGCAGAGGTTGGAAATGGTCTCTTCTGCTCTGACTCATGGAAGATGCCCGGAAAGCTGCCAGAGAACAAAAGCCCCCAACACTGATTCCTGCTAAGCCCATTCCCTGCCACAGGGGGGCAGGGCAACTCTGCCCAAACAGGGTTGCCTGAGTAACAGCACAGCAGGCCCCTCCCCCAGAAGACAGGCTGGGAAAACAAGAGGCCAGCAACCCTAAGGTCCCAAGAAAACAGGGGCATCTTCCTTGGGTTTTGGTCAGTAATTTGGACCCTATACATTCCCTCAAACACCCATCAACAGAATGACTAGGAGGAGGAACCCCCAAAATAGAAAAGACTCAGAGATTATGACTTACGATGCAGATATACAAATGGATGCAGATATAACCAAGATGTCAGAGATGGAACTCAGGCTAGCAATTGTGAAGACAATGGCTAAAATGGAGAAATCAATTAATGGCAACATAGAG
>NW_027981998.1:0-203 GCF_054177405.1 Leptonychotes weddellii
TTTTTTTTTTTTAAAGATTTTATTTATTTATTTGACAGAGAAAGACACAGAGAGAGAGGGAACACAAACGGGGAGTGGGAGAGGGAGAAGCAGACTCCCTGCCGAGCAGGGAGCCCGATGCGGGACTCGATCCCGGGACTCCAGGATCATGACCTGAGCCGAAGGCAGTTGCTTAACCAACTGAGCCACCCAGGCGCCCTGGG
>NW_027981999.1:0-203 GCF_054177405.1 Leptonychotes weddellii
TGTGTGCTTATTCCAATTCCCTATATTTAGGTTGCTTTTAAATGTCTTAACTTCCCTAAAGTCTTTTTTTTTTTTATTCTTATGTTAATTCCCATACATTACATCATTAGTTCTAGATAAAGTGTTCCATGATTCATTGTTCATGCACAACACCCAGTGCTCCATGCAGAACGTGCCCTCCTCAATACCCACCACCAGGGCGA
>NW_027982000.1:0-203 GCF_054177405.1 Leptonychotes weddellii
GCTCGATATGGGGCTCGATCCCAGGACACTGGGATCATGACCTGAGCAGAAGGCAGATGCTTAACTGACTGAGGCACCCAGCCATCCCAGGCCTGCCTTAAAGTACATTTTTTCTGCTTAGATTCATTTCCACTTTATAGATGAGAAAGCCAAGGCTTAAGATGATTATGAGGCATTCCTTTTTCTTTTTTTTTTTTTTTAAC
>NW_027982001.1:0-203 GCF_054177405.1 Leptonychotes weddellii
GGAAGAGTAGGAGACCTGGATTTCGTCTCCTCTCAGGAATTCAGCTGGATAGGGATCAAACCATTCTGAACACCTACAAACTCAACAGGAGATCGAAGAAAAGAAGAGCAACAACTCTCTCATCAGAAAAGCGACCACTTTCTGGAAGGTAGGACGTGCGGAGAAGTGAATCCGAGGCGATATTCGGGAGGATAGACGGCGGG
>NW_027982002.1:0-203 GCF_054177405.1 Leptonychotes weddellii
GTTGAAAGGTATGAACAAAGGTAAAACTTTGTATTGTGTTATTTAAGATGGTTGTATTTTTTAAAATTTTTTATTGTTATGTTAATCACCATACGTAACATCATTAGTTTTTGATGTAGTGTTCCATGATTCATTGTTTGTGCATAACACCCAGTGCTCCATGCAGAACGTGCCCTCTTTAATACCCATCACCAGGCTCCCCC
>NW_027982003.1:0-203 GCF_054177405.1 Leptonychotes weddellii
TTTTTTTTTTTTTTAAAGATTTTATTTATTTATTTGACAGAGACAGAGATAGCGAGAGCAGGAACACAAGCAGCGGGAGGGGGAGAGGGAGAAGCAGGCTTCCCCCCTGAGGAGGGAGCCCGATGCGGGACTCGATCCCAGGACCCCGGGATCATGACCTGAGCCGAAGGCAGACGCTTAACGACTGAGCCACCCAGGTGCCC
>NW_027982004.1:0-203 GCF_054177405.1 Leptonychotes weddellii
GGGTGGCTCAGTTGGTTAAGCGACTGCTTTCGGCTCAGGTCATGATCCTGGAGTCCCTGGATCGAGTCCCGCATCGGGCTCCCTGCTCGGCAGGGAGCCTGCTTCTCCCTCTGACCCTCCCCCCTCTCATGTGCTCTCTCTCTCTCATTCTCTCTGTCTCAAATAAATAAATAAAATCTTAAAAAAAAAAAAAAAAAAAAGAA
>NW_027982005.1:0-203 GCF_054177405.1 Leptonychotes weddellii
GGACATAGAAACAAGAGGATCTGCAGATCAACTGAATGCAGGTAATGGAGGAAATTCAAGAAATCAGGATCTTTAGCTTGAACAACTGGAAAATAAGGACAAATGCATGGTTGAGGGAGATACTCATGAAATTTGTTTATGTTAGAGATGCCTGAGATGTCCCTGCAGAACTGAGAAAATTAGAGTTGAACAGCTCAGTGTGA
>NW_027982006.1:0-203 GCF_054177405.1 Leptonychotes weddellii
TATCCCTTTTTAGTCTAATTTTTCTTCATCTGTCTCTTTCCTTTCTTTTTCTCTTGCTCTTGCTTTAAACTTTCTCACTTTCTCCAAAAGCCCCTTTACTGATTTCACACATGCCTGGTTTTTCTAGTTTGGGAAACAAATAAACCAAATCATCAAATGAATGTGATGAGCATCTTAATATTACTCCATTTTTTTTTCCCACT
>NW_027982007.1:0-203 GCF_054177405.1 Leptonychotes weddellii
TGACATCAGTTTAGAATTTGCTTGAAAACAGACCACATCACAAACAAAACTGAGATGAAGTTACCGCTAACTTTATTTTTAGAAACAGCAGTATGAAATGAATAATGGAGTCTCTAGAATACCAAGTAGGGGAAATGATATTTAGATGAAGCCCATGTAGGTGTCATGGACCCACCCACCACTCCAAAATGGGCCATTTTGGC
>NW_027982008.1:0-12264 GCF_054177405.1 Leptonychotes weddellii
ATGTATAAGATCGGTGTGCTGAAAATGATCAAATCCTGATGAAAATAATCTAAGTTTTAAATAAATAGACAGACACATCATGTTCATGGATTGGGAAATTCAATAAAGTAAAAATGCTAGCTCTCCTCAATTTGATATACAGGTTTAGTGCAATTTCTATCAAAATCCCAGCAAGTTATTTTTGTAGACAAGGATAAGCTTATTCTAAAATTTATATGGAAATATAAAAGAACTAGAATAACTAAAATATCTTAACAAAGAATTATGAAGTGGGATGAATCACTTTACCCCAAATTAAAACTTAGCATATGGGGTGCCTGGGTGGCTCAGCTGGTTGATTTTGACTCAGGTCATGACCTCAGGGTCATGAAACGGAGCCCCACACTGGGCTCTGCGATCAGCAAGGAGTATGCTTGAGATTCTTTCTCCCTCTCCCTCTGGCCCTCCCCCTGCTCACGCTCTCTCTCTAAATAAATAAATAAAATTTAAAAAACCCCAAAAAATCAAACAAAAAAACTTTATATATAGTTACAGTAATCAAAACATTATGGTAGGGGGAGGGATAGACTCACAGATCAATGCAACATATTAGAGATCCACATATAGACATGTACAAATATACTCAACTCATTTTTGATAAAGGCACAAAAACAATTCATTAGAGGAAGGATAGCCTTTTCAACAAATGGTGCTAAAAAAATCCGATATGGATAGGCAAAAAAAAAAAAAAGAACCTTCATCTAAACCTCATACCTTATACAAAAAATTACTCATATGGATCATAGATTTAAATGTAAAATGTAAAACTTTTAGACGATAACAATAGGGGATTTTTTTTTTTTTTAAATCTAAGGCTAGATAAGGGTTCTTAGATCTGACATCAAAAATACCAAAAAAGTGGTGCCTGGCTGGCTCAGTCAGTAGAGCATGTGATTCTTGATCTTGGGATTGTGAGTTCAAGCCCATGTTGGGTGTAGAGATTACTTAAAAATAAAATCTTAAAAAAAAAAACACACACACACCAAAAAAGGAAAAATTGATATATTTGACTTCATCAAAATAAAACATTTGCTCTGTGATAGATCCTGTTAAGATGGAAATATGAAAAGGAAATATTTGCAAACCACATATCTGACAAAGTATTAGTATCTAGAATATATAATGGATTTTCAAAACTCAACAGTAAACAATCTAGTTAGAAAGTGGACAAACATCATAAACAGACTTTCCACCAATCAGATATACAGATGGCAAACCAGCATATGTAAAGATGTTCAATGCAAATCATAACACAAAGAGATAATATTACAAAGCTCTCAGAATGGCTAAAATAAAAAATAGTGCCACCAAATGCTAGCAAGGATACAGGGAAACTAGATCACTCATCTTGCATATGGGAATGTAAAATGGTATGACCACTCTGAAAAATAGTTTGGCAGTGTCTTAAAAAACTAAACATACATGCCATACAATACAGTGTTGTACTCTAGCATTTATCTCAAAGGAATGAAAAATATTCACAAAAAACTATACACAAATATTCATAGTAACTTTAATTAGCCCCCAAATGGAAACAACCCACATGTTCTTTAATGGGTAAATGGTTAAACAGACTGTGGTTCATCCATCTTGTAGAATACTACTCTGCATTTAAAGGAATGAACTATGATACATGCCACAACTTAGATGAACTCCCAGGGAATTATGCTACGTGAAAAATAGTCTATTTTAAAATGTTCAATACTGTATGACTCTATTAATATAACATTCTTGAAATGGCAATATTATAGAAATTGAGAACAGGTTAGTAGTTCCAAGGGATCAGGGAGGAAGGAGCTGGATGTGGGTATAAAAAGGTGACCTGAGGGGCGCCTGGGTGGCTCAGTCGTTAAGCATCTGCCTTTGGCTCAGGTCATGATTCTAGGGTCCTGGGATCGATCCCCGCATCGGGCTTCTCCTTCTCCCACTACCCCTGCTTGTGTTCCCTCTCTCACTGTGTCTCTCTCTGTCAAATAAATAAATAAAATCTTAAAAAAAAAAAAGGTGACATGAGGAAAATTTTGGTGATGGAACTGTTCTGCATTTTGACTATATCAATGTCAATATCCAGTTGTGATATTTTGCAAGATATAACCATCGGGAAACTGGGTACAAGTCGCATGGGATCTCTTTGTATTATTCCTTACATGTGAACGTTTACTGATCTCAAAAAGTCTGAATAAAAATGTTGAAGTGACTTTGGAATCAGTCCATTGGCAGAAGGTGGAAGAATTTTGAGGATTAAGATAATAAAAAAATCCCTTAATTGCCTTGAACAAACTGGATAAGATAATAGAAATATGGACATTAAAGGTTCTGCTAGTGAGAGCTCAGAAGGAAATAAGAAGCATTATAGAGATATCCTAAATTGCCTTAGAGAAAACCTAAATTAGCTGTGAACAGACTATTAATAGAAATCTGGAATTTGAGAACACTCTTGGTAAGGGCCCAGAATTAAGTAAGGAATATATTATTGAAAATTGGAGGAAGAATTATCCTTGTTAAGAAAGCTTTTTTTTTTTTTAAAGATTTTTATTTATTTATTTGACAGAGAGAGAGAGAGAGAGAGAGCACAAGCAGGGGAGTGGCAGGCAGAGGCAGAGGGAGAAGCAGGCTCCCCGCAGAGCAGGGGAAGCCCAATGTGGGACTCGATCCCAGGACCCTGGGATCATGACCTGAGCTGAAGGCAGTCACTTTACCAACTGAGCCACCCAGGCGCCCTCCTTGTTAAGAAATCTTAACAAAATTTTGTCTGCAGTTATGTGGAAAGCAGAATCTGTAAGGGGTGAATTTGCATATATGGCAAAGGAGACTTCAAAGCAAAGTGCTGAAGGTACTCCTTGGTTTCTTCTTATTGCTTATGGTAAAATGAGAGAGGTGAGAGAGAAATTGAGGGAAGAACTGTAAACAAAAAGGAACCAGGACTGGATGATTTTGAAAATTCTCACCTTCTCCAGATGGTAAAAGATGTTGAGTCATGGTGACTGCTATCTATTAGTGTGGCTCAGAGAAAGGGCTGAGCATGTGATTGGACCCCTTTGCTGAAACCCTAGGAAGATAAAGGTCAGAGTATTCAGCCACACACAATCTAAGGGATAAGGAGCTCCTCATAGGTCTTCTCAATCCAGCCAGAGGGCTTCTAGGAAGCTTAGAAGTCTTGTCCCTCAGTCATCTCAGAGGAAGTCCAAGATAGAGAAGTGATTATCTTGAAATGATATGTGAATGTGGCTTTTGTCTAAAGGACCCACCACCTGTTACAAACACATGCTATGTTTCATGAAGGATAACTTGGAAGGTGGAGCCAAGAGCCACAGAGGGTCATTCTCAGGTCATGAAGCCTACCCAAGGACCTCTGGCTGGTGCTTGCCTGGCTGGATCTCAAAACAGTTTTGGATTGGTGACTATATTTTACTTTCCATTTCTCCCTTTGTTGAACCAAAATGCATGTAACTATTATGCTATACTTGTTCCACAATTGTATGATGGGAATGTTGGGGCAGATAATGGTTTCTAATTTCACAGGTCTACAGATGGAGAGTAAATATGCCTCCAAGCTATACTGAAGGATTACACTCAGAAGCGTCATCACACATGATTACATATTTTATATGATGCAATTTTGGACTTTTTAATTTATTTTATTTATTTATTTTTTATTTTTTTAAAGATTTTATTTATTTATTTGACAGAGAGAGAGAGAGATCACAAGTAGGCAGACAGGCAGGCAGGAAGGCAGGCAGAGGGAGGAGAAGCAGGCTCCCTGCCAGGCATGGAGCCCGATGGAGGGCTCGATCCCAGGACCCTGGATAATGACCTGAGCCAAAGGCAGACACCCAACTGACTGAACCACCCAGGTGCCCCAAAATTTTGGACTTTTGAGCTGATAAGATTTACATGAGAATTTGGACTTTGAGTACTAGAATGAGGTGAGAACATTTTCAACTTGGGAAGAAGTAAATATATTTTTGCATTTGAGGGGTCATAGTTATTTAGGGGCCAGAGGGGGCAGATTTTTGGGCAGGATTCTAAAATGTTTCCCAAGATTACCCTCTTTCTTGTTTACATACCCTGCAGAGCCCCAGGACCATGAAGATGTTGGATCTTTCTGTGACTAATCTGACCTTAGATTGGGACATTATCTGGATGAGTGTGACTATGTCACATGAGCACTTTAAGAGTAGAGAGTTTTCTCTGCCTGGTTGCTAGAAAGTTAGATATTTGAAGCACTAGAGAAATTTGATGTGCAAGAAATTCTATGTTGCTGGAAGGGGCCATGTGGCAAGGAATGCATGTGACCTTGAGTTGCTTAGAGTGCCCCCTGACTGACAGCCAGCAAGAAAATGGGAACTTCAGTCTGAATTCTGCCAACAACAAAATAAGGTTGGAAGTGCATTTTTCTCCAGAGCCTCCAGATGAGAGCTCAGCCCAGTGACAGCTTGGTTTCAGCCTTGTGAGACCATGAGCAGAGAACCCAGCCACACTGTGCAAAGTTCTGACCTTCAGGACTATGTAATACACAGGTGTTGTGTATGCAGTAGTTTGTTATGCTACAATAGAATATGAATGTAAATGTGCTCTATTGGCTGTCATGAGCAGGTACAAGTTGGCTCCAACATGGCACTGGATTACCTCCTATATACTTGATATTTTTTGATGCTATCATAAATGGCATTATCTCTTTTTTCCTTTCCAGCCATTCTTGTCACTTCTGTCCAATATTGTGCTGGAGATCTTAGCCAGGCAAAGAAAAAGAAGACTGGAAAGGACAAAATGAAACTCTATAAATCATATTAAGTGTAAGTATTGACAGTACAAAAGAAAAAAGCTAATAGTTGAATTTTGCAGGGATGCAGGTAAATATACAAATACAAAAATCAATTATACTTCTTTTTACTAGCAATAGACACAAAATTTAAGAGATAATGCCACTTATGATAGCCATTCTGACTGGTCTCATTGTGGTTCTGATTTGTGTTTCCCTGATGATTAGTGAGCACATCTTTTCATGTGTCTGTTGGCCATCTGGATGTCTTCTGAGGCAAAATGTCTATTTAGGTCCTCTGTCCATTTTTTAATCAAATTGTTTCCTTTTTTTGGGTGTTGAGTTATATAAGTTCTTTATATATTCTGGGTATTAACACCTTATCAGATATGTCATTTACAAATATCTTCTCCCATTTTCATTTTGTTGATGCCTTTTCATTTTGTTGATGGTTTCCTTTGCTGTGCAAAAGCTTTTTATTTTGATGAAGTTCTAATAGTTTATTTTTGCTTTTGTTTCCTTTGCCTCAGCAGACAGATCCAGAAAAATGTTAGTAAGCCCCATGTCAAGAGATTATTGCCTATATTTTCTTTTAGGAGTTTCAGGTGTCACATTCAGGTGTCACATAGTTCTTTAATCCATTTTGAGTTTACTTTTGTGTATGGTGTAAGAAAGTGGTCTAGTTTCATTATTTTGCATATAGCTGTCCAGTTTTCCCAACACCATTTATTGGAAAGACTTGTCCTTTCCCCATCGTATCTTTTTGCTTTTTTTGTTGTAGATTAATTGACCATATACATGTGAGTTTATTTCTGGGCTTTCTGTTCTGTTCCACTGATCTGTGTCTATTTTTGTGCCAGTACCATACTGTTTTGATTACTATAGCTTTGTAGTATAACTTGAAATCTGGGATTGTGATAGCTCCAGCTTTGTTCTTCTTTCTCAAGATTGCTTTGGTTATTTTGTAGTTCCATACAAATTTCACGATCATTTGTTTTAGTTCTGTGAAAAATGCTATTGGTATTTTGATAGGGGTTGCATTGAATCTGTAAATTGTTTTGGATAGAATAGACATTTTAACAATATTAGTTCTTCCAATCCATAAGCATGGCATACTGTTCCATTTGTTTTGGTCATCTTCAATTTCTTTCATCAATGTCTTATGGTTTTCAGAGTAGAAGTCTGATTTTTTTGGTTTAATTTATTCCTAGGTATTTTATTACTTTTGGTGCAGTTGTTAAGGGGACTGTTTTCCTAATTTCTCTTTTTGTTACTTTGTCATTAGTGTATAGAAATGCAACAGATTTCTGTATATTAATTTTGTATCCTAAAACATTACTAAATTCATTTATCAGTTCTAATAGTTTCTTGATGGAGTCTTGAAGGTTTTCTATATACAGTATCTTGTCATCTGCCAAATAGTGGTAGTTTTACTTCTTTACCAATTTCCTTCCTTCCTTCCTGCAGCTAGGACTTTAAGTACTATGTCGGATAAAAGTGCTGATAGTTGACATTTTTGTCTTTTTCCTAATCATAGAGGGAAAGCTTTCAGTTTTTCCTCATTAAAGATGATGTTAGCTGTGGGTTTGTCATATATGGCTTTTATTATGTTGAGGTATGTTTCCTCTAAGCCCACTTTGTTGAGAGTTTTTATTATGAATGGGTGTTGTACTTTGTCAAATGCTTTTTCTGCAATCTATTGAGGTGATCAAATGGTTTTTATCCATTCTTTTGTTAGTGTGGTATATTACATTGATTGATTTGTGATTATTGAACCACCTTTGCATCTCTGGGATAAATCCTACTTGATTGTGGTAAATAATTTTTAAAATTTATTGTTGAATTCAGTTTGCTAATATTTTGTTGAGGATTTTTGTATTTATGTTCATCAGAGATATTGGTCTATAGTTTTCTTTCCTCGTAGTATCTTTGTCTGGTTTTGAATCAGGGTAATGTTGACCTCATAGAATGAATTGGAACTTATCCTTACTCTTATATTTTTTGGAATAGTTTGAGAAGAATAGGTATTAACTCTTCTTTAAATGTTTGGTGGAATTCACCTATGAAGCCATGTGGCCTTTGTTTGTTGGGAGTTTTTTGATTATTATTTTGATTTCATTGCTAGTAATTGGACTGTTCAAATTTTTTATTTCTTCCTGATTTTGTTTTGGAAGATTATAAATTTCTAGGAAATTATCCATTTCTTCTACATTGTCCAATTTGTTGGCAGATAATTATTCATAGTAGTCTTTTATGATCTTTTGTATTTCTGTGGTGTTGATTGTTATTTCTTCTTCATATCTAATTTTGTTGATTTGAGTCTTCTCTTTTTTTCTTTTTGAGTCTGGCTAAAAGTTTATCAATTTTATTTATCTTTTTGAATAACCAACTCTTTGTTCTATTGATCTTTTCTATTTTTTTGGTCTCTATTTAATTTTTTTTTCTGTATTCTTTATTATTTACATCCTTCTACTAACTATGGGCTTTGTTCTTCTTTTTCTAGCTCCTTCTGAGGTAAGGTTAGGTTGCTTATTAGAGATTTTCCCCTTACTTCTTGAGGTAGGCCTATATTGCTGTAAACTTCCCTGTTAGAACTGCTTTTGATGTGTCCCAAAGATCTTGGATCATTATGTTTCCATTTTCACTTTCATTCTGTATGTGTCTTTAGGTCTGAAGTGAACCTCTTGTAGATAGCATATAGATGGGTCTTTTTTTTTTTTTTTCCATTCAGTCATCCTATCTCTTTTGATTGGAGCATTTAGTCCATTTAGATTTAAAGTAAATATTGATACATACTGTCATTTTGTTAATTGTTTTCTGGTTATTTTTGTAGTTCTTCTCTGATTCTTTCTTCTCTTTCTCTCTTCCCTTGTGGTTTGATAACTTTCTTTAGTGTTATGTTTAAATTCCTTTTTCATTTTCTTTTGTGTATTTACTATAAATTTTCACTTTGTGGTTACTGTGAGGTTCATGTGTAAGAACCTACGCATTAAAAAGTCTATAAAATAAAGTCGATAACCTTATGAGGTTTCCTATGTACATAACAAGTTATATTTTCTTGCCACTTTTAAGATTCTGTCTTTATCTTGAAAACTTGATGTTTTATTTATTTATTTATTTATTTATTTATTTATTTATTTATTCATATTTTTAGAGAGGGCGAAGGGCAGAGGGAGAGGAAGAGAAAGAATCCTTAGCAGGCTCCATGCCCAGCATGAGCCTGAAGCAGGGCTCAATCTCACAACTCTGAGATCATGACCTGAGCCAAAATTAAGAGCCAGAAGCTTAAGTGACTGAGCCACCCAGACTCCCCAACCATTTGACATTTTATTTTTTTATTTATCTTTTTAATTCGTTCTTTTTTTTAAATTTAAATTCAATTAGCCAACATATAGTACATACTTAGTTTCCAATGTAGTGTTCAATAACATCAGTTGCATATAGCATTTGACATTTTAATTATAGTGTGTCTTGGTGTGGCTCTGTTTAGATTCATCTTATTTGGAACTCTGTGATCTTCTTAGACCAGGATGTCTATTTGTTTTTCTAGATTAAGGAAATCATCAGTCAGTGTTTCTTTAAATTAGTTTTCTGCCCCTTTCTCTATCTCTCTCTCTTCTTCTGGGACCTCTATAATGTGTATGTTGTTCCACTTGATGTTGTCATATAAGTCCCTTAAGTTATCTTCACTTTTTAAAACTCCTTTTTTCGGGCGCCTGGGTGGCTCAGTTGGTTAAGCGACTGCCTTTGGCTCAGGTCATGATCCTGGAGTCCTGGGATCGAGTCCCGCATCAGGCTCCCTGCTCAGCGGGGAGCCTGCTTCTCCTCTGACCCTCCCCCTTCTCATGTGCTCTCTCATTCTCTCTCTCTCAAATAAATAAATAAAATCTTTAAAAAAAAAAAGATAAATAAAAAATAAAACTCCTTTTTTCTTTTTTTTTGCTGCTCTGTCTGTGTGAGTTCCACTGCTTTGTCTCCCAGCTTGCTGATCCTTTCTTCTGCTTCATCCAATCTGATGTTAAACCCTCTAGTGTATTTTTCATTTCAGTCACTGTGTTCTTCAGCCCTGTGACTTCTGTTTGGTACTTTCTTATATTTTCTATTTCTCTGCTGAAGTTTTCACTGTGTTCCTCCATTCTTCTCCCTAATTTGGTGAACATCTTTATGACTATTACTTTGAACTCTTTACCAGGTAGATTACTTATCTCTGTTCTTTTGTTTAGAACACATTCCTCTGTCTCCTCACTGCCTGATTCTCTGTGTTTTTTTCTATGTATTAGGTGCAACAGCTACCTCTCCCAGTATTGAAGGAGTGGTCTTGTGTGGGAGATGACCTATGGAGCCCAGAAACTCACTCCTCCTGGCCACCAGAGCCAGGCACTCCAGGGCCATCTCCTGTGTGGGCTGCATGAGTCCACTCTCTGTGGTAAGGTTGGAGTGTAGGGGGGTGCCTGGGCATTTGCCTCACCAGCTGTGGTCCAGCTGCCATGTGTGTGGGGGGAAGATACTGCACAGGCTGGCTGTGATGCAGCTGGCTGTGGTATCGCTACAGTGTGTGTGTGGATATGGGCAGGATTGTTGCCTGGCTGGATATAGTGTGACTCAGGTATGGGCATGGGGGAAGGATGCTTGTCTGGCTGACTGTGACATGGCTGTGGCACATGGGTTGCAAAGTACTCATCCACCTGGCTGTGGTGTGGGTGTGGTATAGATGGGTGGGAAGGACCCACCTGCACCAGCAGGTTAGAGTGAGATTGCCAAAATGATGTTTGCTAGTGCAGGTATTAGTAAGGTAGAGTGAGATGACAAAAATGGCACTTGCCAGTGCTTTTCTCTTGGGAGGGAGTCCCAACAGGTTCCTGCCTCTTCAGCAGGTGCTTTAAGATTAGTGAGTGAGTCTCCTTCACATATGGTCTAGGTACTTTTCAAAATTCTTTTGCCTGGGTACTGGGGCAAATGAGTCTGTATATGAGCCCTTCAAGGGTGGGATCTCCATCCCCTACAGTTCTATGGTCCTCCTGGATGTAATCCTCATTGGTTTTACATTTTGGGAGCTTGTCTTTCTGGTGCAGCATCCAAGGGTTGGGGTGCCTGCTGTGGGACACAAGCCCCTCACTCCTAAGGGAAAAATTCTACTTTCTTTAGGTCCCTCCCAGTTGTAAGTTACTGTGCCTGGGGTGGGGTTTTTGGTGAGAGTGTGTTTCTGCCTCTCCTACCTTTTTGATGTGGCTTTTTTATCCTTTGTTGTAGAGGTGCTGTTTAGCTAGTTTTTAGGACTTTTTCAGAGGAAATTTTCCAAAAGCTGTTGATTTGTTGTGCTTATTGGAGAAGTTGAGTTCAGAATCTTCCTATGCTGCCATCTTGAACCTCCTCCCCTATCATTTCTTTTCCAGTTTTGCTCATTTTATTTTATTTATTTATTTTCAATTTTGCTCATTTTAAAAGATTTTTTGCACACTCTTTATGAATGAGTTCATCTAGTATTTTGCTTTCTTCTTACTGTCCTTGTCAGATATTGGAAGTAAGGTTATGCTGCTGGTCTGGTGGCAATGTTTCTTCTTTTTATATCTATGGAAGGCTATGTATAATATTGGCTTTATTTCTTTTTTAAATGCTTCTTAGAGTTTTCTGGCATAGTCATCTTGGCCTACCTATTTGTGGAAATAGTTTTGTTTAATTTACAGTTCTAGTTTCTTTAATCATTATAGAATTATTCAGATTTTATATTTCTTGTGTTTTTCAAGAAATTTATTCATTTTTAATAGTTCAATTCTAAAAGAAAATTAACTCCATGTTATTCTCACAGGCTTCCTGTTATCCTGCATCATCTTGCTGTTTCCTAGAAGTTAGGTGATATGAAGACATTACCTTAAAGCTGTCACTCCATCTTGGGCATTATCACTCACAGCTGCTAGTCTAGGGATAAATTTAAAATAGATATTTAATATTTGGTTATTGGTTTTTCTATTTTCTTTTTTGTTCCCAACTCTGTGGAATTTCTCTCTGTGTCACTCCAAAAGTAGACTTTTATGAGGAACACTCATAGATAGTTGGGAGTTTTGTTTTCCTCCAGATCAGAAAGGTTACTATTCATAATGTTAACTTGGCTTTCACAAAGGATCTTAATATCCAAGATTTCCATATATTTCAGGAATTTCTTGGCTATTGAATAAGTAAGACTTGTCTCCCTGCTGGCATGCTGGTCAGGGAACAGGGTACCAGTGTGCCTGCCTCCTTATAGAAAAGAATCCAAATAAGACAAAAAGAACTTTTGGCTACTTCATAGATACCAGCTTGCTAGACCAGCAATAGGACCCTCTCCAGTCCCCTTTGCCAATGGTTGTTGACTCAGAGATATGCCGAACAAGAGTTTGATTGGAAAGGAGTAGTGTATGTAGGTGTTGAATCACTAAATTCTACACCTGAAACTAACTTACTGGAATTTAAATAAAAACTTGGAGAAACAAATAAACAAAAAGACAACAAATACCTAAAGAATAACTATGAAAAGCATAAAATATCATTGAATAACTGCAATAAAAGTACTATTTTGGCAAAAAAAAAAAAAGAAAAAAAAGAAAAGAAAGAAAAGGAGCCATCTATTCATGGAGAAAGGATGCACCAGGAGAACACATTCAGTGCAGCAGCTTGGTGGACTTTAAGACTAGTGAAGGAAACCCTTCCTCCCTATGGTCCATCAAAACTGTAAGAGACCTTAGACATGACTTTATCCAACCCTCTTATTAAACAGATGAAGAGACTACTGCTCAGAGAAGTGGCATGATTTATCCTTATTCATGCAGTGAGTGAAGGTGTGGCTAAGACCAGCAGCTCAGTCTTCTGATAACCACAGCTGATTTCTTTCTGAAGCTACAGGCAGTTTCCCTTACTTCTTCACTATGGGCCTTAATTTTCATGTTTTGTAATCTACTCAAATCACTAGCTTTAAGAAGTGATGCTCCTGTTCCTCTTCATGGCAGACCCCATCTCTTTGTCCCCTTACATTCTTACCCAGGGGAAGAGCCTGACACATTCACTGTGCCATGTTTTAAGAGCAATGTGGTTTTCAGGCCTTAATATCAAGAACCACAAATCTCTCTATTTCTGTGTGTTGCTTTCATAAGGTAGGAGCTACAAGTAGGCTGGACATACTCTATCAAGTAGGTGGTTAGGTAGATATATTCAGGGGTCTTCTTGGGCCAAATTACCTACTTAACTCTTTTCAGGCATGATGATGAATACTGACAGAGTTACTCTTGGAGAGGAAGGAGGAGGTCTTGGAAACTGTTATTTGACAGATATTTATTGAATCTCTACACATTATAGGTATAGGGATTCAATATATTTTTTTATTATTATGTTATGTTAATCACCATACATTACATCATTAGTTTTTGATGTACAGTTCCATGATTCATTGTTTGCATATAACACCCAGTGCTCCATGCAGTACATGCCCTCTT
>NW_027982009.1:0-1072 GCF_054177405.1 Leptonychotes weddellii
CACACTAGATTTTGGGCATATTCTGGTCTGTTAGAAGAAACTGCCTCCCAAAATTTTAAAGAAAGAAAAACATATATGTACAAAAATAAGGGTAAATATGATGAAGGGATGGAATATGACTGTAAAGATGAAAATTATAAAAGATTTTATAAAAGGAATTGGTAAGATAAGTTGGTTGAAAAATGAAAGAAGAAAAATTAAAAAAAAAAAAGGAGAGAATGTGATCAGGCAGGAGACTAGAACAAAACCATACACTAGAGATTTGGGGTATATTTTGGTCTTTTAGAAGAAACTGTATCCTAAAATTTTAAAGAGAGAAAAACTTATACATATACAAAAAATAAGGTTAACTACAATGAAGGGATAGAATATGACTCTTAAATGAAAATTTAAAAAGATTTAAAAAAAGGAATTGATAAGATGTTGGTTAAAAAAGGGAAAAAGAAAAATTCAAAAAAATAGAAAAAGAAAAAATAAAGAAAATTTAAAAAATTAACTTTGAAAGACTAAAGAATCATGGGGAAAAAAGCCATGAATTCTATGTGCTGTAGTCCCCTAGCACTGGGATTTTGCAGTTCTCATTGATTGGTAAACTTAGTCTTGGCTGGATGTTCTTGCTGATCTTCTGGGGGAGGGGCCTGTTGCAGTGATTCTCAAGTGTCTTTGCCTGAGGTGGAATTGCACCACCCTTGCCAGGGGCCAGGCTAGGTAATCTGCTCTGGTTTGCTCTTGGTAGCTTTTTTCCCTGAAAGCTTCCCATACAGCTTTGGTGGACGAGAATGAAAATGGCGGCCTCCCAATCTCTGGCCCTAGAGGGGCCGAGAGCTCGGGGCCCCACTCCTCAGTGAGCCCCCAGAGAAAAGCAGTCAATCACTCCCATCTCCCTGGTCTCCGGCTCCACTCCGTGCTCACCCAGCCTGGGACCGAGCGTTTCTATCTCTGGCACACGACCCCGTGTGGAGTCTCCAAACCCAGCGGATTCCTGCAGTGCGCTCCCCCGCTGCTCCTCCTGGGGGAGGAAGGGGAGTCTCCTGGATCTGCTGCTTGTTGGGTCCCCACTCGAAGAGCAGTG
>NW_027982010.1:0-203 GCF_054177405.1 Leptonychotes weddellii
CTTCCCCCTCACCATGTGCAATTCATCACTGTCATATACACATGAGTACACCTGTATTTCTGCTTTCTAATGAACTGTATTAGCCTGTCTAGCTCTGTAACAAATAAATACTAGAGCTTTTTAGTATATCCTAATATTTTCTAAGTTTCTCAAAAATTCTACTTGAGGACTATCTTAATAAATTTTGGATCTTAACTTTGTGC
>NW_027982011.1:0-203 GCF_054177405.1 Leptonychotes weddellii
TGAGGAGCCGTCTGAGGCCTCGGTGGGCCTGGGCTGTGCTCACCACCGTGAGCAGCTCCGTTCCGGCGTGAGTTGTTTTTCTGCGAGTCGTTTACCCATTTCCGCTGGCTCGCTTTCTGTGCGCGAGTACCAGTCGGGGGTCTCCAGGGAAAGAGCCAGACGCGTGTGCGCGTGTGTGTGGGTGTGTGTGTGTACACGCCCGT
>NW_027982012.1:0-203 GCF_054177405.1 Leptonychotes weddellii
TAAAGAGGGCACGTTCTGCATGGAGCACTGGGTGTTATACACAAACAATGAATCATGGAACACTACATCAAAAACTAATGATGTAATGTATGGTGATTAACATAACATAATAAATAAATAAATAAATAAACGAGCATTATTCTTAATAAAGTGCTGTTACATCTTAAGAGGGGAGTGAAGGTCTTAAATAAGTGCAAAGGACA
>NW_027982013.1:0-203 GCF_054177405.1 Leptonychotes weddellii
AGGTATTGAGGAGGGCACATTCTGCATGGAGCACTGGGTGTTATGCACAAACAATGAATCATGGAACACTTCTTCTAGAACTAATGATGTAATGTATGGGGATTAACATAAGAATAAAATAAATAAATAAATAAATAAACCATTTTTCATCCTGACAACCAGGAGGCCTTCTTTCAGGGTGGGCGGGGCCGAGGCGGGTGGGC
>NW_027982014.1:0-203 GCF_054177405.1 Leptonychotes weddellii
TTTTGTTATTTTTTGTATTTTTATTTAGATATAATTCCCATACCATGATTCACCATTTTTAAAAATTTATTTATTTATTTTTGATGTAGTGTTCCATGATTCATTGTTTGCGTCTAACACCCAGTGCTCCATTCAATACGTGCCCTCTTTAATACCCATCACCAGGCTAACCCATCCCCCCACCCTCCTCCCCTCTAGAACCC
>NW_027982015.1:0-203 GCF_054177405.1 Leptonychotes weddellii
TCCCGCCGAGCAGGGAGCCCGATGTGGGACTCGATCCCAGGACCCTGGGATCATGACCTGAGCCGAAGGCAGACGCTTAACGACTGAGCCACCCAGGCGCCCCAACATATATTGCATTATTAAAAACGTTAATTCTTAAGGCCAAACTAACAGTTTTGCGTTATCACAGACTGACCACCCCCTGCCCCACCCCCCAAATAAGT
>NW_027982016.1:0-203 GCF_054177405.1 Leptonychotes weddellii
TCTTTTTTTTTTTTTTTAAAGATTTTATTTATTTATTTGAGAGAGAGAATGAGAGAGAGAGAGCACATGAGAGGGGGGAGGATCAGAGGGAGAAGCAGACCCCCCGCTGAGCAAGGAGCCCGATATGGGACTCGATCCTGGGACTCCAGGATCATGACCTGAGCCGAAGGCAGTTGCTTAACCAACTGAGCCACCCAGGCGCC
>NW_027982017.1:0-203 GCF_054177405.1 Leptonychotes weddellii
GGGTGTGAGTTTGTTTAGTCTTCTCAGGTCATATGTTTGACACCCTTTCGAGTGCAAAACTGGTTTTGGTACAGAGATAAAGCATTCCAAAATTGGCAGGGCGAGTGAAGGGCTTGTACCTTTGAAAGAGGAAGTGGAGACGCCGGAGCTTGGGGCCAACAAGGCACAGCCCCAAGTCCTGTCACTGTCTTCCCGTGGGTGGT
>NW_027982018.1:0-203 GCF_054177405.1 Leptonychotes weddellii
AGATATGGAGAGTAGAATGGTGGTTGCCTGGGGCTGAGGGGTGGGAAGAAATGGATGGAGGTGGTGAAAGGGTATGAACTTCTAGCTGGAAGATAAATAAGCTCTGGAAATCTAATGTACAGCACAATGACTATAATTAACAATACAGTAGGGACACCTGGATGGCTCAGTCAGTTCGGCATCTGACTTTGGCTCAGGTCATG
>NW_027982019.1:0-203 GCF_054177405.1 Leptonychotes weddellii
ACCGACAGAGCCACTCAGGCGCCTCTTATTAAATTTATAATTAGGCAATGTCCCAGCAATTGATATATTCATATGTTTTCAATTGCAATTGATGTACAAATAAACCAGAAGTAGACTAAAACACAAGAACTATTCTCTACAAGGAAATGAGGCTCTCCATTGACCAAAACTCGAATTTTCCTCAAATGTGAGGTATGCAAAGA
>NW_027982020.1:0-1072 GCF_054177405.1 Leptonychotes weddellii
TTTTTATTTTTTTTTTTTAAAGATTTTATTTATTTATTTGAGACAGAGAGAATGACAGAGAGAGAGCACATGAGGGGGGGAGGGTCACAGGCAGAAGCAGGCTCCCTGCCGAGCAGGGAGCCCGATGCGGGACTCGATCCAGGGACTCCAGGACCATGACCTGAGCCGAAGGCAGTCGCTCAACCAACTGAGCCACCCAGGCGCCCCTATTTTTATTTTTTTAAATCCTCTTCTTTCTTTGTTCAAACAACTTATCAATTCTTTTTATAAAATTTTTTATAATTTTCATCTTTACAATCATATTCCATCCCTTCATCATATCAACCCTTACCTTTGTACATATATAAGTTTTAATTTCTTTAAAATTTTGGGAGGCACTTTCTTCTAACAGACCAAAATACACCCAAAATCTAGTGTGTGGCACTGATCTATGCACCAGCCTGATCATATCTGATCATATTCTGGGTTTTTTTGTTTTGTTCTGTTTTTGTTTGTTTTTATCTTTTTCTTTTTCCTTTTCCTTTCTTTCCCTTTCTTTTCCCCTGGCTTCAGGTCTTTTCTGATTTCTTTACAGTATATTTTCTGGGGATGTTGTTACCCTGTTCGCATTTTGTTCTCTCATTCATCTATTCTCCTCTGGACAAAATGACAAGATGGAAAAAATCACCTCAACAAAAATAACAAGAGGTAGTACCGACTGCCAGGGACCTACTCAATACGGACATTAGTAAGATGTCGGATCTAGAGTTCAGAATCATCACTTTAAAGATACTAGGCTGGGGTTGAAAAAAGCATGGAAGTTATTAGAGAAACCCTTTCTGGAGAAATAAAAGAACTAAAATCTAACCAAGTCGAAATCAAAAAGGCTACTGATGAGGTGCAATCAAAAAGAGTGGCGCTAACTGCTAGGATAAATGAGGCAGAAAAGAGAATCAGTGAGATAGAAGACCAAATGATGAAAAATAATGAAGCTAAGAAAAAGAGAGAGAAACAACTACTGGATCACGAGGGCAGAATTCGAGAGATGAGCGATACCATAAGACGAAACAACATTAGAATAATTGGGATCCCA
>NW_027982021.1:0-203 GCF_054177405.1 Leptonychotes weddellii
AGCGTCTGCCTTCGGCTCAGGTCATGGTCCCAGGGTCCTGGGATCGAGCCCCGCGTCGGGCTCCCCGCTCGGCGGGAGGCCTGCCTCTCCCCCCTCCACTCCCCCTGCCTGTGCTCCTCTCTCACTGTGTCTCTGTCAAATAAATAAATAAAATCTTTAAAAAAAAAAAAAAAAGAAAGAGGTGACAGGGAGAGCACTTGTGA
>NW_027982022.1:0-203 GCF_054177405.1 Leptonychotes weddellii
GCGCCTGGGTGGCTCAGTTGGTTAAGCGACTGCCTTCGGCTCAGGTCATGATCCTGGAGTCCCTGGATCGAGTCCCACATCGGGCTCCCTGCTCGGCAGGGAGCCTGCTTCTCCCTCTGACCCTCCCCCCTCTCATGTGCTCTCTGTCTCTCTCATTCTCTCTGTCTCAGATAAATAAATAAAATCTAAAAAAAAAAAAAAAA
>NW_027982023.1:0-203 GCF_054177405.1 Leptonychotes weddellii
TTCTTTTGGATGCTATCTTAAATGGAATTGTTTTTTTAATATCCTCTTGGGCTTCTTCATTGTTGATTTAGAGAAAATCACCTGGTTGTTGTAGGGAATTTACTACATGAACTCCTGTAGGAAATGCTACACAGATAGAGCTTAGGGTGATAAGGACACTGACCTCCCCGCACCCAGCCCCTTTCTGCTGGTCGACGAGGTCC
>NW_027982024.1:0-203 GCF_054177405.1 Leptonychotes weddellii
CACGTGTAGCACCCCAAATGTCCTATTAATGCCTTTCTGCCTGGCAGACGGGACGCCCCAGTCCGGGCCGCTGTCCTGGTGCCCTTGGCTCTGGGTCCCCACGCCACAGGAGCTGCCTCCTGGGGCTGTGAGCGTTCTCGTCCAGCACCGTCTTGCTGGCTTGGGGGTTCGTGTGCTGATGGAGCTCCTTCCTTCCCCAGATA
>NW_027982025.1:0-203 GCF_054177405.1 Leptonychotes weddellii
GGCTATTTTTTTTTTTTAAAGATTTTATTTATTTATTTGAGACAGAGAGAATGAGAGACAGAGAGCATGAGAGGGAGGAGGGTCAGAGGGAGAAGCAGACTCCCTGCCGAGCAGGGAGCCCAATGCGGGACTCGATCCCGGGACTCCAGGATCATGACCTGAGCCGAAGGCAGTCGCTTAACCAACTGAGCCACCCAGGCGCC
>NW_027982026.1:0-203 GCF_054177405.1 Leptonychotes weddellii
AAGAAAAAAAAAAAGAAGAAGAAGAAGGTAGCGGGAGGGGAAGAATGAAGCGGGGGAAATCGGAGGGGTAGACGAACCATGAGAGACGATGGACTCTGAAAAACAAACTGAGGGTTCTAGAGGGGAGGGGGGTGGGAGGATGGGTTAGCCTGGTGGTGGGTATTGAGGAGGGCACGTTCTGCATGGAGCACTGGGTGTTATGC
>NW_027982027.1:0-203 GCF_054177405.1 Leptonychotes weddellii
GCCAGCATTACCTTAATCCCCAAACCAGGCAAAGACCCCATCAAAAAGGAGAATTTCAGACCGATATCCCTGATGAATATGGATTCCAAAATCCTCAACAAAATCCTAGCTAATAGGATCCAACAATACATTAAAAGGATCATCCACCATGACCAAGTGGGATTTATCCCCGGGATGCAAGGGTGGTTCAACATTCGCAAATC
>NW_027982028.1:0-203 GCF_054177405.1 Leptonychotes weddellii
TGCTTGTTAAAAGTGTGGAATCTGAAGTCAGAATGCTTCCATTTGAATCTCAGTTTTTTAAAAAATTTTTTTATTGTTACGTTAATCCCCATACATTACATCATTAGTTTTACATGTAGTGTTCCATGGTTCATTGTTTGTGCATAACACCCAGTGCTCCATGCAGAACGTGCCCTCTTTAATACCCATCACCAGGCTACCCC
>NW_027982029.1:0-203 GCF_054177405.1 Leptonychotes weddellii
TTTTTTTTTTTAAAGATTTTATTTATTTATTTGAGACAGAGAGAATGAGATACAGAGAGCATGAGAGGGAGGAGGGTCAGAGGGAGAAGCAGACTCCCTGCCGAGCAGGGAGCCCGATGCGGGACTCGATCCCGGGACTCCAGGATCATGACCTGAGCCGAAGGCAGTCGCTTAACCAACTGAGCCACCCAGGCGCCCGTTCA
>NW_027982030.1:0-203 GCF_054177405.1 Leptonychotes weddellii
TTTTGTTTTTGTTTTTTAAGATTTTATTTATTTATTTTACAGAGAGAGAGAGAGACAGTGAGAGAGGGAACACAGCAGGGGGAAATGGGAGAGGGAGAAGTAGGCCTTCCACCG
Source organism: Leptonychotes weddellii (assembly GCF_054177405.1). Classification (NCBI taxonomy): domain Eukaryota; kingdom Metazoa; phylum Chordata; class Mammalia; order Carnivora; family Phocidae; genus Leptonychotes; species Leptonychotes weddellii. The sequence goes on from NW_027982030.1 coordinate 115, forward strand.
AGCAGGGAGCCCAATGCGGGGCTCAATCCCAGGACCCTGGGATCATGACCTGAGCCGAAGGCAGACGCTTAACGGCTGAGCCACCCAGG
>NW_027982031.1:0-1072 GCF_054177405.1 Leptonychotes weddellii
GGGCATGGAAAATCGCACAGTGGTTAAAAAGCAAAGGCTTTGCTAATAGCTAGCTTTATGGTCACAGGCAAATGTTTTTAACTTTTCTTTTTTTTTTTTAAAGATTTTATTTATTTATTTGAGACAGAGAGAATGAGAGACAGAGAGCATGAGAGGGAGAAGGGTCAGAGGGAGAAGCAGACTCCCCGCCGAGTAGGGAACCCGATGCGGGACTCGATCCCGGGACTCCAGGATCATGACCTGAGCCGAAGGCAGTCGCTCAACCAACTGAGCCACCCAGGCGCCCCTGTTTTTAACTTTTCTAAGTCTCAGCCATCTTATCTATAAAAATGTAGATTAAAATAGCATCCACCTGACAGACTGGTGTGAACTGTGAGAATTAGAGGAGATGAAACGTGAAGAACGGCTGACATTGTAATGGGACCCCCATAAGCACTAAGGACGTATTATTACTACCAAGGCATGAGACAGCAAGGGAACAACCTTTCAGGAATTTTCCATTAGCCCTTATATACGTTACATTACATACATTACATACATACACTAGTTTATACACATTCTATTTTTCACTTGGTTTGGGATGTTCTAGTGGTAGATAAGTCCAAATTACAGTAAGGCGAGGTGACCAGTAAAAAGATAAAATCAGCAAATACTACAAGTGCTTTCCCTTTTCTTTAATGTCATGACTTTTCCTTTCACGTCATCATGTATTTCACTTCACTGAGTCTCAATTTCCTTGTTTTCTAAATGGAAATAATAGCACAGAGGAGTTGAGGCACCTGGGTGGCTCAGTTGGTTAAGCGTCCGACTCTTGATTTCCACTCTGATCATGATCTGAAACCCCGCACTGGGCTCTGAGCTGGGCATGGAGCCTGCTTAAGAGTCTCTCTCCCTCTCTCCCACTACTCTCCCCACTCTCTCTCTCAAAAAGGAAAAAAAAGCACAGAGGAGTTGAAGCAATTACACTAAGAGACAGTACGGGTTTCATAAGAGATGGCAAATAATAAATCTGTCCCTTTCCTGTTTGTCAAAATGTCTGCATGATTAATGAAGTTCCTCAGGGAAACTCTGA
>NW_027982032.1:0-203 GCF_054177405.1 Leptonychotes weddellii
TTCCTGACTCAGTCTTGGTATGCTTTATTGTATTTTTCTAGGAATTTATCTATTCCCTCTGAGTTGTCCAATTTGTTGGCACATAATTGCTCATAATAGTCCTTTATGATCTTTTTTTTTTCTGTAGCACTGGTTATAATGTCTCCTTCATTTATGATTTTGAGTCTTCTTTCTTTTTTTCTTGGTTAGGCTGGGTAAGAATT
>NW_027982033.1:0-203 GCF_054177405.1 Leptonychotes weddellii
AACAGTGAATGTACTTTCATTTTTAAAGTACCTTAAAATATATATAAAAAATTGGAAAAATTAAAGTTATGGGTTTTTTTTATTCTTATGTTAATCCCCATACATTACATCATTAGTTTTAGAGGAAGTGTTCCAAGATTCATTGTTTGTGCATAACACCCAGTGCTCCATGCAGAATGTGCCCTCCTCAATACCCACCCCCA
>NW_027982034.1:0-203 GCF_054177405.1 Leptonychotes weddellii
GGCGCCTGGGTGGCTCAGTCGTTAAGCGTCTGCCTTCGGCTCAGGTCATGGTCCCAGGGTCCTGGGATCGAGCCCCACATCGGGCTCCCTGCTCGGCAGGAAGCCTGCTTCTCCCTCTCCCACTCCCGCTGCTTGTGTTCCCTCTCTCGCTGTATCTCTCTCTGTCAAATAAATAAAAAATCTTTAAAAAAAAAAAAAATTTT
>NW_027982035.1:0-203 GCF_054177405.1 Leptonychotes weddellii
AGCGATGTCCACAATAGGCCAACTGTGGAAAGAGCCAAGATGTCCATCGACAGATGAATGGATAAAGAAGATGTGGTATATATATACAATGGAATATTATGCAGCCATCAAAAGGAATGAGATCTTGCCATTTGCAACGACGTGGATAGAACTGGAGGGTTTTATGCTGAGTGAAATAAGTCAATCAGAGAAAGACATGTATC
>NW_027982036.1:0-203 GCF_054177405.1 Leptonychotes weddellii
CAGGTATCTAGCCATTATCTGTAGATTTCAGTCTACCAACCATTTCCCTGACCCGGTTTCCAGGCTGATGTGCCACCCTGGCTGAGAACATTATTTCATTAAATTACACTTTCTTTCGGGCGCCTGGGTGGCTCAGTCGGTTAAGCGACTGCCTTCGGCTCAGGTCATGATCCTGGAGTCCCGGGATCGAGTCCCGCATCGGG
>NW_027982037.1:0-203 GCF_054177405.1 Leptonychotes weddellii
GGTCCAGAAGACCTATCTACCTAAACTGTACTTAAGGGAATTATTCTTATTTAAAAAATTTTTTTTTATTATTATGTTGTGTTAACCACCATACATTACATCATTAGTTTTTGATGTAGTGTTCCATGATTCATTGTTTGCGTATAACACCCAGTGCTCCATGCAGAACGTGCCCTCTTTAATACCCATCACCAGGCTCACCC
>NW_027982038.1:0-203 GCF_054177405.1 Leptonychotes weddellii
CAGGTACAGGTTTGTGTTTATGACTCTACTGTCATGAAATGTCCAGTTATATTGAATTAATTCTTTCAGGTTAATGAGAAAATAAAACATGATGGTTCAATAAAAAAAAAAAAAAAAAAAAAAACTCCTACAAGGCAGCATTTGACTCTTTTTTTGTTTTCAGTGCCTAGCACAGCTCCTTACATGCAGTGGGACCTCACTGG
>NW_027982039.1:0-203 GCF_054177405.1 Leptonychotes weddellii
GGACTTCATTGTTTTATTATGAAAAATTTCAAACATACAGAAAAGTTGAAATAATAGTAACCTACCATCTCAATTCCACAATATTGACCTGTCTTTGAAATACTCTTATTTAACTAAAATCTAGAACAGCAAGATTTCTGTATATTTTTCAACAGTTTTTCATCACCAGCTTACCAAACACGGGAGACACAATAAATATGTGT
>NW_027982040.1:0-203 GCF_054177405.1 Leptonychotes weddellii
TTTTTTTTTTTTTTAAAGATTTTATTTATTTATTTGACAGAGAGAGACACAGCGAGAGAGGGAACACAAGCAGGGGGAGTGGGAGAGGGAGAAGCAGCTCCCTGCAGAGCAGGGAGCCCGACGCGGGACTCGATCCCAGGATTCTGGGATCATGACCTGAGCTGAAGGCAGTCGCTTAACCAACTGAGCCACCCAGGCGCCCC
>NW_027982041.1:0-203 GCF_054177405.1 Leptonychotes weddellii
GCACAGGCTGCCGCTGGGTAGTGAGCACCCCATCGCCCAGAGGTATGTAATACATCGGTGCTGGCATTGTACAGGTGATCAGACAGGAAGACCTCCCAGGTCAGTGCTCATCTGAAGGTCAAGTGCACCCCAAACCCTCACCTGAGGCCCACAGACCACTGACAACCTGGCTTAAATTGATTCTGGCAGCTGTGGTGGACGAG
>NW_027982042.1:0-1072 GCF_054177405.1 Leptonychotes weddellii
TGCACGTGTGTGCATGCCTGTGTGCACGTGTGCCCGTGCATGTCTTCACAAGTGTGCGCATGTGTGTGAGTCTCCACAGTCAAGACAGCCCCTTCCCATGACCCCTGTGCCACCACCGCCCACAGCTGGTGGCCACCCCTCTGTCCCTGTGGCTGCACTTCTGTCATCTCGAGAGTGTAACGTAAGTGAACTGTGCAGTCTGTAGGCTTTGGAGGTTGGCTTTGCTCTCTCAGCAATCGTGAGCCCTTCGTGTTAGCAGTGTCATCATAACTTAATTAGGAGAGTAGTGACGGAACATTCCCGCTCACGCAGCTTCTGTGGCGACCAGTGTCTCTGGGTGGTGTGCGTGTTGATTCACACCGGGGCTACTGCGTAAAGCCAGCTTGTATTTCCACGCAGACAAGGTGCACCATGTTCAGCCCGAGATGCCCTCTGGGCTGCAGGGTGACCCCCTCGTTCACCTTCTTCTGCACCCTGCAACAGCATCCCCTCTGGGCACCCCAGCCCACACCCGTGACCCTGAGCCCCGGAGTGGGCCGTGGGCAGGGCTGGGCCTGGGATAATCGCTAGGAGCAGGCATTCTGATGGAGCGGACGCCCAAGAATGCTGTTAAACAGAATCGAGAGCCTGGGGTCTTCTGTGCTGAAGGGAGGAAAAGGGGTGTGAGAGCCGCCCTGTAACAGATTAACGGATGGTCAGGGAGGGGCGTTCAGGCAGGCAGGACCACTATGACCCGCAGGGCTGCGTGCAAAATGAACTCGGAGGCACCTGCACCGGGAGGTCTGAAGGACAGGGGACAGCTGGGCCCCCGCCGGTGGAAGAGCACCAGAGGAGAAGGGGCCAGTGCAAAGGCCCTGAGGTACGCTCAAGTCTGGCTTGTTTGAGAAACAGAAAGTGGGTTCCAGCCCCCAGTATGGTGCCAGGGCACGGCACGGGACAGGAAGGCAGGAGCCCCATGGTCACGGAGTCCCTGAGGCCAGCAGCAAGGGGCTGGGGCAGGAAGCTCTGTGCTGTGGTTTCCGGCTGTGGAGAGGGTTCCAGCTGCAGCGGGAAGGGGCCGGGAAGGAGCCCC
>NW_027982043.1:0-203 GCF_054177405.1 Leptonychotes weddellii
AACCTGAAACAAATAGTGTATGTTAAAAAAATTAAAAATAAAATAAAGTTAAAATTTTTTTTAATAAAATAAAAAATTGACCTCTACACTGAAAATTACCAAAAAAAAAAAAAAAAAAAAGATAAATTGAAGGATAGCCCATGCCCATGGATTGGAAAATGCAATACTGGAAAGATGTCAAACTTCTCCAACTTGATTTAGAG
>NW_027982044.1:0-203 GCF_054177405.1 Leptonychotes weddellii
GCCATGATGCCCTGGAGAGAGGCACCTTCTTGCTGCATCTTCCTCACGTTTAGGCAACACATCCCCCATTGACTCGATGACCTCCCTGCCGCGTGGCAGAGCCCAGTGCAGTCTCCCGTCCCTTCAACACCGCCTCCATTAGAAGAGTAAGGCGCTAAATGCTGATACCCCACGCCCACATGTCTTTCCTCCCACAGCCTGTG
>NW_027982045.1:0-203 GCF_054177405.1 Leptonychotes weddellii
TGCGGGGCCAGGAGCTATCCTCGGACAAATTGCTATGTATGTTTCATAAGTATATCAGCCTTACACTGATATAGCCCTTTAATTTTTGTATAATTTCATTGCCTACTCATCACCACCATTCGAGGCAGAGTATATTCCTGTTCGTATTCCACAGAAAGAGTCCAAGGGCCAGAAACTCAGACCGGCCCCTGTACCCTCTGGTC
>NW_027982046.1:0-203 GCF_054177405.1 Leptonychotes weddellii
AAAGAGGCAACCCACAGAATGGGAGAAGATATTTGCAAATGACACTACAGATAAAGGGCTGGTATCCAAGATCTATAAAGAACTTCTCAAACTCAACACCCAAAAAACAAATAATCAAGTCAAAAAGTGGGCAGAAGAGATGAACAGACACTTCTCTGAAGAAGACATACAAATGGCTAACAGACACATGAAAAAATGTTCAT
>NW_027982047.1:0-203 GCF_054177405.1 Leptonychotes weddellii
TTTTTTTTTTTTTTTTTTAAAGATTTTATTTATTTATTTGAGAGAGAGAATGAGATAGAGAGAGCATGAGAGGGGGGAGGGTCAGAGGGAGAAGCAGACTCCCCGCCGAGCAGGGAGCCCGATGCGGGACTCGATCCCGGGACTCCAGGATCATGACCTGAGCCGAAGGCAGTCGCTTAACCAACTGAGCCACCCAGGCACCC
>NW_027982048.1:0-203 GCF_054177405.1 Leptonychotes weddellii
GTCACTCGCTCTGACCGGCTGCACGGTGTTTCTCATCTGGCCGGAGGAGCTCTGAAAGCCCAGGTCACCCCACAGTCTTACCCTTCTCCATAAGTGGCAGCACTCACAGCCCCGAGGCCAACACCTGGGCACCGTCCTCCCTCCTTCCTTCCACACTCCGCTTCTCAGCCAGCAGCGCGTCCTGCCAGCTCCACGGCCTTCCT
>NW_027982049.1:0-203 GCF_054177405.1 Leptonychotes weddellii
AGTCTGTATTTGTTTAGTATTCAATTTTATCTCCCCAATTGACTTTTTTGCTAGTGTTTGCTCAGGAGATGATAATATGTTGCTTTAACTTGTCACTGTCTACTACAAGTTAATATTATACCACTATACATATAATTTCTCAATATTACAACAGTGTAATTCAGTTTAATATCCCCACACTATCTTTTATGCTATTTTTTAAA
>NW_027982050.1:0-203 GCF_054177405.1 Leptonychotes weddellii
CTACACATACATGCAGACACCTTTTTGTATTGAAATAAAATAATGGAAGTAAAATTTTGGAAATAACATCATGAAAGTTGAGAATGGGCTGGGTTTTTTTTCATTAAAAAATTTTTTAATTCCAGTGTGGTTAACATGCAGTGTTATATTTCCTGTGTACAATATAGTGATTCAACACTTCATACAACACCCGGTGCTCATCA
>NW_027982051.1:0-203 GCF_054177405.1 Leptonychotes weddellii
TTCTTTTTTTTTTTTTAAGATTTTATTTATTTATTTGACAGAGAAAGACACAGCGAGAGAGGGAACACAAACGGGGAGTGGGAGAGGGAGAAGCAGACTCCCTGCCGAGCAGGGAGCCCGATGCGGGACTCGATCCAGGGACTCCAGGATCATGACCTGAGCCGAAGGCAGTCGCTTAACCAACTGAGCCACCCAGGCGCCCA
>NW_027982052.1:0-1072 GCF_054177405.1 Leptonychotes weddellii
TTCTCCTATGCAGAAAACAGCTTCAGATGTCATGAATGTGTTAGACACAGATAAGAGCCAAGTTTAAGACGAGTAAAACATTTACTCCGACTGCCGCTAAGTATGCATTTGATTTAGAATCCAGGGTTATGGGTCAGTTGTCTATGAAATTCATTGCTTTAGCTGTCAGTTCCCCCGTTTCTCTTCTACTTGTTACCTTTCCCCCGTTTTTCTTCAAAACTCTTAGCATCTTTCTTAAGCCCACCCCCACTTTGGTTTCATGTCTCCTCAGAGACCGAGTGAGGTAGTCCATACAGTGCTTGGTAGCATGGAGGTTCCATAATGCTGACTTATAAATTTAAAGCAACATTTGCATAGTACCTGAAGGAAGTTGATTTAGGAGTCAGTGTTTGGTAAATACTCTGAGATCTTCATATTAGACGCAAGATCTAAGGGCGCTGTATTATTGCTTCACTTTGTCTTTTGTAAAGCACCTGGTACCATGACAATATTCACGAGGTAAATAAATGAAATGAAATACACTTCCTTCTCTATTTTAATAATGTACTATTCATGCATTTCCCCCCCCCGGAACAAAGAATCATTGTAGTAGGTTGCTCTGCCAATATTAGGCTGATATCTTATTGCAAGCAAATAAAGAGATAAAATGGCATGCCACAGGAAAAGAGTTTCTTTTCAAAATAGAGGAGAACAAGGCAATAACACAAAATATGAAAAGCCAGGAAATGGTTCAATGGATTACAAATATGAACACAGGTCCCTTGATTTTCTATTACTATCCCTGTTATAAAGGAATACCTACATGTCCAGAGCAAAGCTCACATTAGCTTCTTGATCAATTCTATTTTAAAAAATTCATTGTTCTTCTCTAAATGATCTTGTCCCTAAGAGAGCTGACAGAGGTGTTTAACAGAGCAGAACCAGGAGCACCTGGGTGGCTCAGATGGTTAAGCGTCTGCCTTCGGCTCAGGTCATGATCCCAGGGTCCTGGGATCGAGCCCTGCATCGGGGTCCCTGCTCCGCGGGGGTGTCTGCTTCTCCCCCTCCTTCCTGCTCGAGCTCTCTCTCTCTC
>NW_027982053.1:0-203 GCF_054177405.1 Leptonychotes weddellii
AATATCTGAGGCAAAAACTGATAGAACTGCAAGGAAAAACAGATAAACCCACTATTATAGTTGGAGACTTCAATGCCTCCCTATCAGAAATGGACAGATCCAGCAGGCAGGAATCACTAAGGACATAGCTGAACTCAGTAGTGCCCCAAATCAACTGGATATAATTGACATCTGTTGAATACTTCATTCCATAACAGCAAAAT
>NW_027982054.1:0-203 GCF_054177405.1 Leptonychotes weddellii
TTTTTTTTTTTTTTAAAGATTTTATTTATTTATTTGACAGAGAGAGAGATAGCGAGAGCAGGAACACAAGCAGGGGGAATGGGAGAGGGAGAAGCAGGCTTCCCGCCGAGCAGGGAGCCCGATGTGGGACTCGATCCCAGGACCCTGGGATCATGACCTGAGCCGAAGGCAGATGCTTAACGACTGAGCCACCCAGGCGCCCC
>NW_027982055.1:0-203 GCF_054177405.1 Leptonychotes weddellii
TTTTTTTTTTTTTTAAAGATTTTATTTATTTATTTGAGACAGAGAGAATGAGAGAGAGAGAGCACATGAGAGGGGGGAGGGTCAGAGGGAGAAGCAGGCTCCCTGCCGAGCAGGGAGCCCGATGCGGGACTCGATCCCGGGACTCCAGGATCATGACCTGAGCCGAAGGCAGTCGCTTAACCAACTGAGCCACCCAGGCACCC
>NW_027982056.1:0-203 GCF_054177405.1 Leptonychotes weddellii
TTTTGTCCTTACCATTGTATCGGTAGTACTTGGAAGTGCAAGTTAGGATGTGAATATTTGAAACTCCTGCATGTTCTGAAGGGGCTGTTGGTCAACAGTGTCTGGGATGGGAAATCATCTTTTAGAATTCTGCAATGTTCTCTCTTCTCTACTGAGCACAATGGTGGATTGAAAGAATCTCCAGCAATAGTTATATTCCATTT
>NW_027982057.1:0-203 GCF_054177405.1 Leptonychotes weddellii
GGGCGCCTGGGTGGCTCAGTCGTTAAGCGTCTGCCTTCGGCTCAGGTCATGATCCCAGAGTCCTGGGATCGAGTCCCACATCGGGCTCCCTGCTCGGCAGGAGGCCTGCTTCTCCCTCACCCACTCCCCCTGCTTGTGTTCCTGCTCTTGCTATCTCTCTCTCTGTCAAATAAATAAATAAAATCTTTAAAAAAAAAAAAAAA
>NW_027982058.1:0-203 GCF_054177405.1 Leptonychotes weddellii
TTTTTATTTTTTTTAAAGATTTTATTTATTTATTTGACAGAGACAGAGACAGCGAGAGCAGGAACACAAGCAGGGGGAGTGGGAGAGGGAGAAGCAGGCTTCCTGCTGAGCCGGGAGCCCGATGTGGGACTCGATCCCAGGACCCTGGGATCATGACCTGAGCCGAAGGCAGTCGCTTAACCAACTGAGCCACCCAGGCGCCC
>NW_027982059.1:0-203 GCF_054177405.1 Leptonychotes weddellii
TTCTTTTTTTTTTTTTTAAAGATTTTATTTATTTATTTGAGACAGAGAGAATGAGAGAGAGAGAGCACATGAGAGGGGGGAGGGTCAGAGGGAGAAGCAGACTCCCCGCCGAGCAGGGAGCCCGATGCGGGACTCGATCCAGGGACTCCAGGATCATGACCTGAGCCGAAGGCAGTCGCTTAACCAACTGAGCCACCCAGGCG
>NW_027982060.1:0-203 GCF_054177405.1 Leptonychotes weddellii
GGGTCAGAATTATCTTCCACGGTAACAACAGTTAATTTATGAGTGCTTACTAGACACCAGGTTCTGTTCTGATTCTATCTTTCATACAACCCTCCTCTGGCACAGGTCCTGTTAAAACGCCCATTTTGTAGACAAGAAAAACTGAAGCTCAGGAGAGTTCAGACCCTTGGCCAAGGCCAGGGAACAGGAAAGTGGCAGAGCCG
>NW_027982061.1:0-203 GCF_054177405.1 Leptonychotes weddellii
GGGCGCCTGGGTGGCTCAGTCGTTAAGCGTCTGCCTTCGGCTCAGGTCGTGATCCCAGGGTCCTGGGATCGAGTCCCACATCGGGATCCCTGCTCGGCGGGAAGCCTGCTTCTCCCTCTCCCACTCCCCCTGCTTGTGTTCCTGCTCTCGCTATCTCTCTCTCTGTCAAATAAATAAATAAAATCTTTAAAAAAAAAAAAAAA
>NW_027982062.1:0-1072 GCF_054177405.1 Leptonychotes weddellii
AAACCCAACCAATAAAGCAATTAGATACCTTTCTGTTAGCAGTGCAATCTGAGATCTGAACAGAAAGAGCATCATTCTTTTAAAATATGAGTTATTCTTCACCTAATTATAAATGAGGCATTGTTAGTGCTTCACAAGAACAAAGCACATTTAATTACTTCCCAATTCTCAAATGCCTTCTACAATAACACGGCCAAGGTTTGTCTAGCCTAAGCTTGGACCCCTCTGAAAACAGGATTCTTACCTCATCCCAAGGCCTCCAATTCAATCTTTCAGGAGCTCTGGCTACTATAGAGTCAATTTTCACGTGTTTTTTATTCAGTAGATACGTCCTGAGGGTCTCCTAATGTCACATATTGTCCCTGACTCTGTGACCCAGCATTAAACACATTACACAAATATTTTTGCCTTCATGGGACTTATTTTCTAGTTGGGGAAGACAGTCATTAAAGAGAAGTATGTGAAATATTTAGTCCAAGTTGGAAGAAGTGTGATCTATAGAGAGAAACCAAACAAAAGAGGGTAATAGGGAGACCTATGGTGTTGAGTAAGTTCCCAAAGAAAGTAATTAAGAAAGTAGGTAACTGGAGCCTCACAGAATGGGCACAAAAAACAGCAAGTGTAAAGACACTAAAAAGGAAATGTTCCTGGAGTATTTAAGGAACAGGACACCCCTATGGCCAGGGCAGTATGAATGAGGTGAAGACACTAGGAAGGCCAGAGAGGTAGCAGGGTGGGACAGGGATAGTGCAGGGATGGAGGGCCCATGAGCTTTCTCTCAGAAACTGCTGTGTGTGAGGAGTGGAGATACGGCCCAAACTAAGAAACCTACAAATGACAGATGATGAAGATCTGCCCCCTTGAGTGCAGAATATTTTCTTCTGATTCAACAAATCTTCCCATTTCATTCCCTTGCTCTTCACATCTCCTGGTCTGTACCCCTTCACCATACTGCTGACTCTCCTTTGAATGTAATTCAGGTTGTCTGTTCCCTCTTTCTGTATGGGACTTACTAGTCACCAAAGAGCAGTCTTTACATTTGAGTAACAATGTGGGCCTGCACTGCTCTTAA
>NW_027982063.1:0-203 GCF_054177405.1 Leptonychotes weddellii
TTCTTTTTTTTTTTTTTTTAAAGATTTTATTTATTTGACAGAGAGAGACACAGCGAGAGAGGGAACACAAGCAGGGGGAGTGGGAGAGGGAGAAGCAGGCTCCCCTCAGAGCAGGGAGCCCGATGCGGGACTCGATCCCAGGACCCCGGGATCATGACCTGAGCCGAAGGCAGTCGCTTAACCAACTGAGCCACCCAGGCGCC
>NW_027982064.1:0-203 GCF_054177405.1 Leptonychotes weddellii
TTTTTAAAGATTTTATTTATTTATTTGAGAGAGAGAGAATGAGAGAGAGCGAGTACATGAGAGGGGGGAGGGTCAGAGGGAGAAGCAGACTCCCTGCTGACAGCAGGGAGCCCGATGCGGGACTCGATCCCGGGACTCCAGGATCATGACCTGAGCCGAAGGCAGTCGCTTAACCAACTGAGCCACCCAGGCGCCCCTCCCAG
>NW_027982065.1:0-203 GCF_054177405.1 Leptonychotes weddellii
TTCCATATTGTGGGTTGATTGTCAAAGCTTAGGTGTTTTTTTTTTAATTTATTAATTTTAATTCTTATGTTACTCCCCATACATTACATCATTAGTTTTAGATGAAGTGTTCCATGATTCATTGTTTGTGCATAACACCCAGTGCTCCATGCAGAATGTGCCCTCCTCAATACCCACCACCAGGCCAACCCATCCTCCCACCC
>NW_027982066.1:0-203 GCF_054177405.1 Leptonychotes weddellii
CCGTGGACCATGCTCCTTTGCAGTCGTTCCCAGCAGCCTTTACGGTCTTGGGGACAGTGGGTCCCACAGGGAAAGTTCCCACAGTCTGGCTGCAGGGCTCTCAAAGCAAGTTCAAAAGGCCGAGCCCCCTGGGCCCCAAGACAAACAACTCTGACCGAACAACATAAGTATCCGGCCAGTTTTCTAGAAGGGAAGGCTTGTCC
>NW_027982067.1:0-203 GCF_054177405.1 Leptonychotes weddellii
TATCCCTTTTTAGTCTAATTTTTCTTCATCTGTCTCTTTCCTTTCTTTTTCTCTTGCTCTTGCTTTAAACTTTCTCACTTTCTCCAAAAGCCCCTTTACTGATTTCACACATGCCTGGTTTTTCTAGTTTGGGAAACAAATAAACCAAATCATCAAATGAATGTGATGAGCATCTTAATATTACTCCATTTTTTTTTCCACTA
>NW_027982068.1:0-203 GCF_054177405.1 Leptonychotes weddellii
CCCAGGCTGGTGTGTCTGCTCTGAGCCCAGGAGAGTGACACGGCTCCCAGGGCCGCAGAGGGGAGTGACACAGCCTGAAACATGCACCGTGCCCGGCCCAGAGCCTGGCGTATGAAGGTCCCGGGTAGACGGGGCTCCCTCCTGCCCACCCCTCCCGGGGTCCAGACACCCCAGCCCAGGAACGTGGGCCCCGCAGTCACACT
>NW_027982069.1:0-203 GCF_054177405.1 Leptonychotes weddellii
AGCGAGAGGTCCACCAGAATTTTGAATTCCAGATATGTCACCTACTTAAATTGTGCAATTTACCTAACTTCTTTGGGGCTCAGTGCTCTTGTACATAAAATATGCACAACAATACCCCATGGGATTCCTGGGATATTTAAAAGACATGGTAAGTGCCAGCACTTACTAAATGTTAATTTATTTACAACCTTCTCTGTGTTTTG
>NW_027982070.1:0-203 GCF_054177405.1 Leptonychotes weddellii
TTTTTTTTTTTTTTTAAAGATTTTATTTATTTATTTGAGAGAGAGAGAATGAGAGACAGAGAGCAGGAGAGGGAGGAGGGTCAGAGGGAGAAGCAGACTCCCCGCCGAGCAGGGAGCCCGATGCGGGACTCGATCCTGGGACTCCAGGATCATGACCTGAGCCGAAGGCAGTCGCTTAACCAACTGAGCCACCCAGGCGCCCC
>NW_027982071.1:0-203 GCF_054177405.1 Leptonychotes weddellii
GTTGAGTTCCAATGCCCTATACTCTTAACCATTCCAGCAACCCTGCAAATACTGGTATGTCTTCTGGACAGAGCTGAGAATTTCTGAGCAGTACCATATGGAGAGGGTAGAATCTATTTGCCTCTGATTTGAGCACATTTATCAGCAGGAATCTAAGATCTGGTGCCCCTTAGAAAGGCTAAACCTCCTGGTTTCCTGTTAGC
>NW_027982072.1:0-1072 GCF_054177405.1 Leptonychotes weddellii
TTTTTGGTTGGGGGGTTTTTTGTTTTTGTTTTTGTTTTTTAGTTTTCATTACTCTCATTCTTTGATTCCTTCCACAGAGCCCAAATCACTAATTCAAAACTTCTTACCGCACTTGGAATTCTTAAATGTCAGGATTTTAAATAAGGCAGAAAAGCTCACCAAATCCTCTTAATTAATCTAAATAGCATGTTTTCCTTTTAAAAATTCCTGTTTAGTCACCACCCATATATTGTCCCTCCGTACCAGCACTTTAGTCCCTCCCAATAAACAAGGAGAGAGGGGAGGAGTTGAGAGGTACGGAACTCACAAATATAATGTTGAGTGAAACAAGTCAGACACACCAAGTGCATGCTATGTGTTTCCATGCATATAGAGTACAAAAGCTGGCATAAAAGAATACACACTGTTAGAATTTAGAATAATGATTTACCCTTTGGGGGGAATGTGACTGGTAGGGAGCAAAAGGGAGCTTTGGGGGTACTGGTGATGCTTTTGATACTGATCTGGATGCTGATTATGAGGGTCAGTCCAGTTGGTGGAAATTCATTAATTTGCACACTTATGTCAACTTTTCTATAAATACATTATACCTCATTATAACTCTTTTTAAGAAGGGAAATACCAGTCGTCTTCATGAAAACAACTATATGCAAATACTGTGGGAAATATTAACACCCAACATTTAAGGAGCAGTCCCCATGTACTAGGCACTGTTCTGAGCTCTTTGCTCAGTTAACAATTAACTCATTTTTATTCTCAAAAAAAGAAAAAGAAAAAGAAAAACTAGTCTATGAGGCAAGTACTAAGGTTATCCCCATTTTACAGATGAAGAAAATGAAGCTTAGTAAGTCATCTGCCCAGTGTCACACAGATAGAACATACTGGAGTCAACCTGAATTCAGGTTGTCTGACTCCCAAGCCTGCACCGTTAACCACTGCATCTTGTGTCAGAGGAGAGCAGATGCTGGATCCAGAGTGGGGCACCTGAATTGTTGTCCCAGGTCACACTGTGACCACAGACAGGCATCTTCCCACCTTGGGCTTTCCCTCCCCTGTAAAATGAACAGGTTGA
>NW_027982073.1:0-203 GCF_054177405.1 Leptonychotes weddellii
AGTAGGATGTGAGGGGAAATCTGGGGGTCTTTTAAGAGCACTTTCCTCTCTTTTTTCACCTGTGGATGTTATGTGCAAATGTGCTGTCTGGAGCTGCTGCAACTACTTTGCAACGCCGAGGGCAGGAGCCAATAAATTAAAAGCAGCAGAGCAGAAAGTTGAGAGATCATCAGTCTTTGATGTCATTGCAAAGCAGCCAAATT
>NW_027982074.1:0-203 GCF_054177405.1 Leptonychotes weddellii
TTGTTTAAGACTCAGCTGAAGCATTATCTCTTCAGGGAAATCTTCCCTGACTTTTGTAGGCTGTCTTAGTCCCTCCTTCATCTGTGCTCCTGAAGCATGTGCTGTGAACGTTCAATCTCAATATTGAGGCATATCATTTATCTAGTAGATCACAGGTCCTAAAAACTGGTGTATTTTCATTCAAGCATTGTGATCACCTACCA
>NW_027982075.1:0-203 GCF_054177405.1 Leptonychotes weddellii
TTTTTTTTTTTTTTTAAAGATTTTTTATTTATTTATCTGAGAGAGAGAATGGGAGACAGAGAACATGAGAGGGAGGAGGGTCAGAGGGAGAAGCAGACTCCCCGCCGAGCAGGGAGCCCGATGCGGGACTCGATCCCGGGACTCCAGGATCATGACCTGAGCCGAAGGCAGTCGCTTAACCAACTGAGCCACCCAGGCGCCCC